>NC_136936.1:25174046-25184046 GCF_949987615.1 Pollachius pollachius
AACCACATAGAAACACTACAAACTACACAGACACAATCCTAATGGTAAACCACATATGCCTATTTTCCACCGACAGTACCAGCTCAACTCGCAGCAACTTGGCGTGGCACGACTTGGTTTGATTCCAGGCACGTTGTGTTTCCATCTAGAATAGTACCTCTTCAACGTGGGCGGGTTGCATAGCACGCATGCCCGAAACTGTGCATGCTTACACGCGACACATTAACAGACAGGGCTACACACAGGAGCATCTCCACCTCTGTCACTGTCCATGGTGTGTTCTTGCGTGCTGATCCTGCGATGTTCAATAATCAATCACTATTGTTGACTGTACGCTGATGCTAGTATATAAAGATGCCGGAGTCGTGCCGAAAATGGAATCCCTGTCTGAAATCTATAACGCTATAACTATAACGTATTTTAGTGCCCTTGTAGTTCATTATCGTGAATTTGACATCTTACGTTGTGGGTCGCCTATAAAATATAACATCGCTTTCTGTGACAAGTTGCTCATCCTGTGATGATATGATATAAACACTGCTATAAACTATAAACCGTGTTTTCGTCAGAAGAAGAAATCTTACATATTGCTTTCTGTGATAAGTTGCTCATCTTGACAATCCTAACACCACATAGAAACACTACATCTACACATCTACAAACCTAAAGCAAACCACATGGAAACACTACAAACTACACATCCACAATCCCAACATCACAACATAGAAACACAACAAGCTACATATCTACAATCCTAACGCACACCACATAGAAACACTACAAACTACACATCTACAATCCTAACGCACACCAAATAGAAACACTACAAACTTAACATCTACAATCCTAGTGGTACACAACATAGAAACACTACAAACTACACATCTACTATCCTAAAGGATAACCACATAGAAACACTACAAACTACAAATCCACAATCCTAAAGGTACACCTCATAGAAACACTACAAACTATACATCCACAATCCTAACGCACACCACATAAAAACACAACAAACTACACACCCACAATCCTATTGGTAGACTACATAGAAACACTACCAACAACACATATACAATTCTAACCACATAGAAACACTACAAACAACACATCTACAATCCCAACGTGCACCACACAGAAAGCCGTATGAAAACACAGAAAACTGTATGAATGTTTGTGATATTGTGATATTGCAAGTTATCTCGTGCCTTTTGTACTCACAGAAGAAATGAATGAAATGGAATGGTGGGGTTCATATACATGTAAAACATATTAAATAACATATTGTAGATAATAACATAGAAATATCCTATATGCCACACATGTATGTGACACAAACTGCATGGACACATCTATCCGAGTGTCCACAGATCAACGCAGCTCGGTAAGCTGTGATTGCAAGGCTGTCAACCTATCAGTATACTGATACATTATTGATAATGCAGCTATTCATAAGATCATGTGGTTTGGTGTCACTAATATGGTTTGGATCTACTCTAATTGTCGCCCACTGCACTGTAACAAACAATTTAGGCATTTATGCAAGACTTTATGCAATGTTTAGTTGAACTGCATGGGTTCAAATCCCAGCGTAGGCTACACAGTTTCCCAGCGTTGGCTACACAGGGGGTCATCATTGGACAAGCACATGTTGCTTCCCACTAGCTGATCTAATACTAAATGTAACAGGGCACAGGCAGTACACCTATCTCCATTAGCTGGTCTACTACTGGTACGTAAAGGAGCAGACCCATAGTGAGTGTTGGGAGCGCCACCTGTGTTGGTCCTGTGGTGATGCCTCTGTGTCCTGCGGTCCTCTGTGTCCTATGGTCCTCTGTGTCCTTTGGTCCTCTGTGTCCTGCAGTCATGCCAACACTGATGTGCTCTTCTTCAGCTGCTGCTACAGAGGCATGGGGTGAGATGAGGCGTTAGGCTACTGGACAAATTCTGTTGGGTTTGGATCACACTGCTGTCGATACCATCGAAAGTCTTTTGTAGGATACTACTCGGCAGAATTGAATCTGTTGAGCAGGCTGGTTTTAGGAGAGAGAGGTGCTGCACAGATCAGATCTTTGCTCTGAAGAACATCATCAAGCAGTGTGTAAAATGGAACGCCCCACTGCACATCAACTTCATAGACTTCTGGAAAGCCTTTGACAGCCTTCACCGTGGCACCCTATGGAAGGTTGTGAGAGCATATGAAATTCCTCCAAAAATGGTCACAGTAATGGGGCTGTTCTATGGCCGCTTCGAGTGCAGTGTCATTGTCAATGGAATACCATCGGAATTGGTTCACCGTAGAGTCAGGTGTGCGACAGGGGTGTACCATGTCTCCCATTCTCTTCCTGATGGCCATCGACTGGGTAATGAGGAAGACAACGGCCGATAAACCCAGGGGATTCAGTGGACTTTGTTCTCCTAACTAAAAGACCTAGATTTTGCCGATGACCTTGCTGTTCTCTCCTCTAAATACATTCACCTGCAGGAGAAGACTGACAGACTTAAACGGTATGCAAAGCAAACAGGTTTTGAACATTGATGCCTCCAAAACAAAAATGACATGCATTAATGCCACTCCAGATGCACCAACCACAGTGGATGAAGAAACCCTCGACAATGTCGAAGAGTTCACCTACCTGGGAAGTCTTGTCCGCAAAGACAACTCAACATCAAAGGACTTCTGAGCAAGGCTAGGGAAGGCCCATGGTGCTTTTGCAAGGCTTCATCCTATATGGAGGTCAAAGCAGTAAAGCCTCAAAACAAAGATCAGATTCCTTGCACAATAAATGTGTATTAAATGCCGATTACGATGGCTAGGACATACTCAGGATGGACCAGGATCGTATCCTAAAGGTCGCACTGAGGTCGACCCCAACTGGGAAAAGGAGTCAAGGTCGACCAAAAACAACCTGGCGACAAACCTTGACCGCTGAGCTGAAGGAGATGAACCTTACATGGGGCGAGGCACAGCATGCAGCGCAAGACAGGTCCCGACGGAGGCAGATTAATGAGGCCTTATGTCCCACCTGGGACGAAGGGGATTAATGAAAAAAATAATGAACCTTCAGGGCGCACTCACACTACGTCATCTGTAAAGTGCCCAAGTCCGTTTCACACCTGTACCGTGGTCAAGTCTAGATCGTTTGGCCAGTGTGAGCACACCAACCGTACTCAAGAACAGTTAAAATCCGTGCCCTGAGCACACTTCGGAGAGGTGTGCTCAGGCCACGGTATAGATGCTAATGAGCCGACACGCACACACGCACGGCTACACAACCTGAGCTGGATGACGTATAGTCCATGCGACCCTTCTTTCCCATTAAACAATAAACATGACGGCAAGCGGTTCACGATGGTGCGATAGTGAAGTTGAGTTTTTGATCAAAAACCCCCGTTCGTCACGGCTTTCTTGGTTCACTGGAGAAGGTGGGGCTGCACACAGAGTCTAGACCTCTTTAGAATAATTTGCACACTCATGTGCAAGTTATGGTTTTTTTATGAATAAAGACACCCGCATGCAAGAATGAATTCACGTCTGAGTGTAGGCTACAAACGCGATTAATTATTTACAAGTGCAAAAATGCCAACATATTCTTTATTTTGCCGACCACTTGTTTTTTATCCAGACAAAAGCCACGTAAGGACAGTTCCTCTGCGTCTCTCTCGTAGGTCGCACCATCTTCCAACGTCTTTGTTGAACACGACTGCATCACCTTCTCTCACATGATCAGCAGTTTGCGGATTTCACTTTCTCTCAAGTTAGAAGTTAACTGCTCATGATCATATCGCTGCTTTGTCTCTGTGGAGACAGTGCAGCAACACCTCTACCCAACCCCCCCCCCCCCCCCAGGAGCCGCGGAGCCGTCGCATTTAAAACAGAATTAAACCCATAAACCGTCAATGTGTGTAGGGTCCGGGAGGGTAAATTGGGGTTCTAGCTCAAGCAGGCAATTTACCCCGGGGAGGGTAGACACGCGGTCCGTGCTGCGCAAAGCGCATAAAATGGCCTATTTGGCTGTATCTGAGTAGAACGGCTCCAAATAAGCAACAAAGTCAGTAAAGTGTCAACTGTGTTCTCTGTGTGGTTCTACTAAGCAGCGGACGCTTGGTGGTGACGTATTACGACGTGATGACCTACGTTCAAGAGGCAGCCGTACTCAGGCCCAGTTGAGATTGTCTAGTGTGAGCACAGGCCAGCGCACAGAAGGGGGAGGGGGCCAATCCTACTTGAGCACGGTACAGGTGTGAAACGGACTTGGGCACGGTACAGATGGCCTAGTGTGAGTGCGCCCTAAGACTACCAACCTTTTAAGTTGTAGTTTTTCTTTAGCCAGTCCTGTTGGGTGTGTGTGTGTGTGTGTGTGTGTGTGTGTGTGTGTGTGTGTGTGTGTGTGTGTGTGTTTGCGTGTGTGTGTGTGTGCGTGTGCTTGCATGTTTGTGTGTATGTGTGTGTGTGCTTGTGTGTGTGTGTGTGTGTTTTTATGTGTGTGTTATCAATGTGGCGCATTTCCTCAAACTCACACAACTGGATAATGGCTGTAGGCTGTTGCTCCAATGAATGCCTCTCTTTGTATCTACTGTTGTTTGGGACATTTTGTATTTTATAAGTGTGTTGTGAGTGTGTGTGTGTGTGTGTGTGTGTGTGTGTGTGTGTGTGTTTGTGTGTGTGTTTGTGTATGTGTGTGTGTTCGGTGTGTGTGTGTGTGTGTGTGTGTGTGTGTGTGCATGCTCTCTATCATGTTAATCATCATCACCACCACTGGTATCAATAGTTGTGCTTGGAGCCTGGGGACATACAAAGCATCTCATGAATAGATATTCTAGTCAATACACACACAATCACACACACACACACACACACACACACACACACACACACACACACACACACACACAGACACAAAAACCAACACACACAGACACACACACATACACTCACACAAACAGACACACACACACACACACATACACAACTATTGTACAGTATATAGACAAACCACCAAACAATATAATAGAGTGATATATGCAAGACGAGAACGATTTGGGGTTGCAGTGGTTCAGAATACAAAATGAGGAAGCCACTATGAAATAAATAATATCTGTGTACACACGTGTGCATATGCACCCCATGGACGACCCTCATGGCCACAGCCCATGGTGCAGAGAGAGCCAGCCATGAGGAGGAGAGGTATCTATTAGGCAGAAGCTAGCATGGCCTCTGGGCTCTGATTATTGTTTACAGATCATTTATACATTAATGGGCTGGCCATGGATCAACCACTCGTGAGAGGGATTAAACAGGAAGTAAAAATAAAACCAACAGCAGCCTGAAAGCTATAGGAGTCCATCGACCATCCATATGGAGGGTGTTACCCAGAACCATCACATTACACTGATTTCATATTCAAGATATCCCACTGCAAAACCAAGGAGGTGGAAGGATGATAATAATGATTGTTGTTGAGAAGGAGGTTGCCTGTTTGTCTCAGCTACCAGAGCTCTTCCTCATTAATAAGGGCTGCTTAATCGAGGCCCAATGAAAGACTGTGTTAGAATAAATAATGTTAGGAACTATGGTTGGGATATCATTCAAGTGTGTGTGCCACCGTGGCTGTCATCGACATTGGGCCACGTGGAATGTTTGACAGAAAATAATATGAAATGACATAAACAGCAGAGGACATGCGCTCGCCATGGGACAGTGGCGGGCCGAGTCCGCGAGAGATCTTTATCCGCTCCCCTTCCGTTTCGCAAAATCAGGGCTGATGGTTTTATTTTGGCTCTCCACATTGTATTTGTATGTACTCCAGATGGAGTGCATTTATAAATAAATACAGTAGGCCGTGGTATTGTTGTGAAACACTGAGCATAGACACTCAAAATCAGGAGAGATGTGCCATAACACTGTGGCAGAAAGCAGACCAGAAACAGCCCCTGGAACGGAGCTGGGGCTAGATGTAGGAGGAGACCAGTGGAAGAAGACCTCAGCTAGGAGGAGACTAGTGGAAGAAGACCTCAGCGAGGAGGAGACCAGTGGAAGAAGAGCTCAGCTAGGAGGAGACCTGTGACAGAAGACCTCAGCTAGGAGGAGACCTGTGGAAGAAGAGCTCAGCTAGGAGGAGACCTGTGACAGAAGACCTCAGCTAGGAGGAGACCTGTGACAGAAGACCTCAGCTAGGAGGAGACCTGTGACAGAAGACCTCAGCTAGGAGGAGACCTGTGGAAGAAGAGCTCAGCAAGGAGGAGACCTGTGACAGAAGACCTCAGCTAGGAGGAGACCTGTGACAGAAGACCTCAGCTAGGAGGAGACCTGTGGAAGAAGAGCTCAGCAAGGAGGAGACCTGTGGAAGAAGACCTCAGCTAGGAGGAGACCTGTGACAGAAGACCTCAGCAAGGAGGAAACCTCAGACTGAAGACCTCAGAACCCAGGAGGGGACTCCATATTTCAAAAGGGTCCAGGAGGGGACTCTGTAGTCCAACGGGAACCGGGAGGGGACTTTGTAGTCCACCACGTCCCAGAATAAAATACAGAATACATATACACAGAATAACATCCTAGAATGACCCTCTGGTGCATCAGTTCATGCAGAACAATGGTTTGAAGACCTGACAATGGCAAAGGGCTCAGCTGTGTGCGCCTGCACTCTGATGAATCATATAGGAGCATACGCCATGCTGCGTCCCCAGCAGATGCCAGAGGATCTATGGGACCGAGCTACCGGTCGCCTGAATCTCGTTCCAACGTTTCAATCTCTGAACTGATCGAAGGCCACTGCTACAGCGTCACACAGGAGGGTCGTAGGCAGCTGTCCTCAGCACTGCTGCATGGGGATTTGACAGATGCTGATGGTAAATGTTAAAGGTTAAAATGTTACTGTAGCAGGTCAGTGAGCGCCAAGTCAGTGAGACCAAGTTCGCCGTCCCTCACTGGGAGCTTGTTTATTTCAATCAAAAGCAACACAAAACAGAGGCTTGAAACTATAAATCCACAAAGTCCGGGAGAGTCCTCGCGTTCAGCGCTCCGCGATCTGTGATCTCTGCTGGGGATCGTGTTGGATCTCTCCCTCTCTCTCTCTGCTCCCGTTTTTTTTACTACAACATGAAGCAGGCACATAAATACACACTCCCTGATTGGCCTGATTGAGAGCAGGTGCCCGCAATCAGGCCCAAAAGAAATTAAATTCTGCTGAGCAGTTTTCACTTGGCCTTAAATGTATGTGTTAAATGGTTGAACTGCCCATTAAAGGACCTGATATACTTCCAACTGAATTTTAATTTGCTTGATTGCAAAGGCTGTGGAACATCTGCCGAATACTACAGAAAATGACAACTTTTCATCGGATTGCTCCGGACTTGCCATTTCTGCTGCTTCATCGAATCTGTTTGGTGTGTGCGTGTGTGTGTGTGTGTGTGTGTGTGTGTGTGTGTGTGTGTGTGTGTGTGTGTGTGTGGTGAGCGTGTCCTGGCTTGTGTGTAAAAACACTGGCTCCGATTGGCTACCATGAAACATGACTCTGCCTTAGCTAATCATAATCGCTTATCTCGTTGTTAACCCACCCGGTCTCCTCACTAGCAGTTTGTGTTTGGAGCCAGGGGTGTGTTCGGATTACACAGTTTATTCAATCAATTCATAGTAACGCACCGCATTTGACGTACAGTAACGGTAACGGCGTTGTAACGACGGAAACAGTAATTAGTTAGATTACCCCGTTACTGAAAAAATAACGGTGTTACCTAAAGCCGTTCTTTTGAACAGCGTTATTACAAACACTGGTGCTGATACTGTTCTGGGGAAAATAGGACGTAGCTTGAGGTGGGGCATGCATTTCTCGGCCCTGGGATGTTTATAGAATGCTTTAGGGGAATAATATGCTTTTACACTCGAGTAGGAGGTTGTGTAGTTGCGAGTAGGAGGGCCATGGCCAAACACGCATGTAAATGTGAGGGATACGAGGGTGGATAGGCTCCTGGTCTGGTCTAAGTCCTGCTAGCACACTGAAACACAAGACATCCCCTCTCCCCGCTCCGCCACTCCGCCTGTGTCCTCTTCAGGTGAGGAATGTGTTCTATGGGCTGACACCGGGCTTTAGTTCATCCCAATTATGTTGGCTCAAAGTCTGTTTGTCCAGGGGTGGTGGACCGTTCCATTGTGTAGATATTATGGTATGCTTCTTTGTGTTATGGTAGGCCTGGATAAGGGCCACACTTGGGACAACATGGGACCAAATATTGTGGTGACTCAAAATGAAGAAAGAAAGATACGAACACTGAACACTGAACACTCACATTTGATTACCTTTAATCATGTTCACACACACACACACACACACACACACACACACACACACACACACACACACACACACACACACACACTCTCGCACACACCCACCCACACAAACCTACACCGGAGAAACAGAGCAATGTGAGGATAAAAAGTGACACATAATCAATCCCTCTATTGATTTCTTGATGGCCATTTCATTTGTTGTTGGTGGAGGGCATACTTTCCCCCGACGGACCCATCACTCACCCCTGACGGCACAAAGCAACCTGTCTCTCTGACCACACTAAAGCCCCTGGTGCTCTGCTTTCATGATCTGATTATATATGGGGGTTACAGGTTGTGGCTTCTTTTAACAACTTAGCGACTTAAAAGAAGAGATCAGCCGATAAGAACGATGGCTGTGAGGTTCACCTCCACCCCGGCCTCCCGCTGGCCCCGTTAGACAGAGCTTCACACAACACACCTGTGGTATGGTTCAGAGACAAGTATAAGGGCTACCCACACACACACACACACACACACACACACACACACACACACACACACACACACACACACACAGACACACACACACACACACACACAACTTACGCATGCACTCTCTCTCTCTCTCTCTCTCACTCTCTCTCTCTCTCTCTCTCTCTCACACACACACACACACACACAGAACTTACAGACATAATAATAATGAATAATAATAATAATAATAATAACAATTGATTGAATTTATATAGTGCTTTTCTAGACACTCAAAGACGCTTTACAATGAAAAGGGGGGGGACCTCACTAACCACCACCAATGTTTAGCACCCACATGGGTGACGCAAGGCAGCCAATCCGCGCCAGGTGAGATTAATGAATCAGCCTTTTAAACAGGGGGATGATTAGGGGGCCAGATTGAATGAGCCAGGTTGGGCAGTTTTAGCCAGGACACTGTGGAATCCCCTACTCTTTGTGATAAGTGCCCTTGGATCTTTTATGACCTCAGTGAGTCAGGACCTCGATTTTACGTCTACTCCGAAGGACGGCACCTTCCACAGCACAGTGTCCCTGTCACTGCACTGGCACATGCGCTCTCACACACACACACACACACACACACACACACACACACACACACACACACACACACACACACACACACACACACACAGACAACTTACACATTTGCTCTCACATACGGACACAGACAACATACACCTGTGCTCTCACACACACACACACATACACATACATACAACTTACAGACATGCGCTCTCTCTCTCACACACACACACACACACACACACACACACACACACACACACACACAGGCGCACACACATACACACACTACCTACACGCATGCCACAAACACACACACACACACACACACACACACACACACACACACACACACACACACACACACACAATACTTTCAGTGTGATGACCAGGTGAGGAACCATCCATCACTGAAAAAGAACAGCAAACACTTCACCTGAAACCCTTTCTTAGCAGACATTCCTTACAGCTATGTCTTCACAAAGACTGTTTAACCCTTTAACACTGAATTATTTAGTCAATTTTAGGGGAACAAAGGCAAAGTAAACATTGCTTCATTAATGTGTAAGGCAAACTAAATGACCAAGGGAATATACCAACCACCTGGACTTGGCTTATTTTACCTAACCTCTTTTTCTTGCTGTATGTCTCCATTTCCGCATTATTATC
>NC_136936.1:25189046-25297222 GCF_949987615.1 Pollachius pollachius
CTGGCCATCACTGAGGACAGCCCGCCTGGAAACTTCAGTGTTGGCTGCACAGGGTGCGTTTGTGTTAGTGTTACAGATGGCTGCTGAAAAGTGATGCCATGCCACTGAGAAAGAGGAGAGATTAAGTTGTTGAGTTGGCCTGCTCTGTCCAAGGGCCCTGGGCTAATAGCCCAACGCTATTAAAAGACCCTCACACACACACACACACACACACACACACACACACACACACACACACACACACACACACACACACACAATGAAAGACAACACGCGCGCGCACACATACAGACCAAAATGCCTCTGCATTCATTGTGTGTGTGTTTGTGTTTATAAAGTGGATGCTGCTGCTGTGTGTGTAAATGGTTTCTAATTAATGCAAATTGGCTGCAATGCTAGCATTTCAAAGGTGTGTGAGTGTATGTGTGTTTATGTGAATGTGTGTGTGCCTCCATTCATTCAACTACTACAGACCACATTTTTTCCTGAGGCTAGGCATTAGCTCTGTTTTGATATGGGAAGGGGCGTGCATGGTTTAACAATAACCTTTTTACCATTACAAGTTCTGTCCTCCCCATCTCAAATGTACGAGCAAATGATGCAAGGGCTTCAAAAGCAGAGCTTGCCTCTGAAGCCTGACTTGTTGTTTCTCGGTGGCATCCTGTTTTTCCAAAGGTTGAATTTGAATTAACTTGTGCGTTGTGACTCGGCCCCCAGCATCTGGGGCCCCCAGCTCTGCCGTGCTAGGAGAGGACTCGCCCATCTCAAGCCTATTGTGAAACTGCCTTTGTTTTGCATGGTTCTGTCTATATGGAGTTATTGTTGTTTTGGTTGTTTGTGCTTTGGTGTGGATGGAAAGGCGAATGCACAGCATTATTTTCCTGAAGAATGACTGACTAACCCAGACTCGCTCCCCAACCACAACACTGCATTCGCTGCTGCACACACACTTTACCAACCGGCATCCCTGGTCTAACACACTCCACTGTACCCGGAGACAGCTCACAAACGCATATGTGCGGCTGCCCGTGCATACAGCTGCATAGATCACTGGCCGTAAATGTGCCACATGCACACACTGTGCTGTGGGGCTCGTTTCAAGGCATGCCCACTCGCAGCAGCTCTGTGTTGGGAGTGTGTGTGACTTGATTGTTACCAAGTCAGTCATGGAGATGAGAGCTGGTGTCTTCTTCATGTGGATGTTCTTCTTCAGAGCTCTGTTCCTCCTCCTCTGGCTGTAGATCTGTGCACATCTCAGCGTCCAAAACAAGACTTAAGTGGGCCTAGTGAAGAATAATAATAATAATAATAATAATAATAATAATAATAATAATAATAATAGATCAAATTTATATATCGCTTTTCCCAGTGCTTAAAGACGCTTCACAATTGCTTCATAAGCTAAATCATGAGAAGAAAAAAAAAAAAGCTAAACAAAACACACGTAAACAAAACAAAGTTTAAAGGGTTAAAAGCAAGGGTGAAAAGGTGTGTTTTAAGGGCAGTTTTGAAAGATGAAAGAGTGTTGGCATTGCTGATGTCGTTGGGTAGGGCATTCCAGAGGGCGGGGGCGGCTGCAGCAAAGGCTCTGTCCACCCAGGACCGGAGGTTGGTCCTGATGGGGTGCAGGAGGTTGGCATCGGCGGACCTGAGACAACGGATAGGGGTATGGCGGTGGATAAGGTCATAGAGGTAGGGGGGCGCCAGGCTGTTGAGGGCTTTGAAGGTGATGAGTAGTATTTTGAAATCAATCTGGTATTTGACGTGAAGCCAGTGGAGGTCTTGGAGGACAGGGGTGATGTGGTCTGAGCGGCGGGTGGATGAGAGCATACAGGCTGCGGAGTTTTGAACATATTGCAGTTTATTAAGTAAGTGTTTGAGCCGTATAGGATGGATTTACAGTAATCAAGGCGGGATGAAATTAATGCGTTGACCAGAGTTTCGGCGGCTGAGTGTGATAGGGAGGGACGGAGACAAGTGATGTTCCTGAGGTGGAAGAAGGCTGTTTTGGTAATCTGGTTTACATGGGGGAGGAATGAGAGGGTGGGGTCAAGGATGATACCTAAGTTGCGGATGTGAGTGGAGAAGTGACAATGGAACCATCAATATTAAGTGAGAAGTCCTGGGTGGGGCGGGTGAGGGAGTTTGGGCCAATGATGAGGATTTCTGATTTATTGCATTTTAGTTTGAGGAAGTTGTGTTGCATCCAACTTTTGACATCAGTGAGGCAGGTGAGGTGAGGTTGCAATGGGTGGCTGCAGAGATGGTGTTGGTGGAGAGGTAGATCTGAGTGTCATCAGCGTAACAGTGAAAATGGAGGCCATGTTGGCGGAGGATTTGACCGAGTGGGAGGATGAAGATGATGAAAAGTAGGGGACCAAGTATAGAGCCCTGGGGGACACCATGAGTGACTGGGGAGGTGTGGGATTTGCAGTTGTTCACTGAAATGAATTGGCGTCTGTCAGAGAGATAGGAAATGAACCAGGTGAGAGTGGTGCCAGTGATGCCAAGTGAGGACTGGAGACGGGACATGAGGATGGAGTGGTTGATTGCATCGAAGGCAGCGCTGAGGCCAAAAAGGATGAGGATGGAGAGGGAACCAAAGTCAGCAGAGAGGAGAATGTCATTTGTGACCTTTTAAAAAAGCTGTTTCGGTGCTGTGTCTAGAGCGGAAGCCGGATTGGAAGGGTTCGTAGGGGTTATTGTAGTCGAGGTGCGATTTTTGCCTAACTGTGAGGCAAAAATCTAAAAAATCTAAAATTTTTGATAGGAGGGGGATGGAGATGGGTCGGAAATTGCTGAGTGTTTCAGGGTCAAGTCCAGGTTTTTTTAGTAGGGGGCTGACAGCAGCGAGTTTGAGGGCGGGGGGCACTAGGCCAGTGGACAAAGAGGAGTTTATAACTGAGGTGATCAGGGGCAAGAGTGAGGGGATTATGAACAATGACATGTAGATGAGAATATAATTTCTTTATAGCACATAACTTGGAGTAATGAATTCCTTAAAGGTGTGTGTACTATTTCTGCATTCAAATATATAAAACTACTATGCTATGTTATATATGTTGCTGAATTGTGTACTTATCAGTCCAAAAGGTTTCAAACCATGGTGAAGCAAGGAAAAAACTGTAGTTAAGTTCAAGGTCATGACGTCTTTCATTTGGTTGCCTGTCAATGGCGTAATATCCCCTACCCAGTAGAGAGCAAATTTATAGATATGAGTGGATTGCTGGAGTATCGACTTATATCTTTTCAACATCAATGATGTGAGGACAACCACCGAGCTGATGACAGACCCAGCCTTCGTCAGAACGCTATCACACTACCTCCTTTATTAGTTCTGATTGAGAGACCCCTAGAGGCCAAATTATGTACTGTACCTTTAAGGAAAGTTAACTTATGTTGTCTCACCCGGATCTATTCATTAACATTTAGGGGATTTTGATGATGCTTCTATCCAAAGCGACTTACAACCATTCATTAATACAGATACACAACACATGAGCTGAGAAACGCATGAGACAGAGAGACAGTGTGGTTAGGGGACAGGTATGGAGCTGGAGGACTTTGTGGATGATGTTATGTCCCCCACGAGGTTTCAGAGAAATAGTTGACGTGTGTGTGTGTGTGTATGTGTGTGTGTGTGTGCTGAGTCACTCTGTCAGACCAGTTACGTATTTAGAATCAGTATCCTTCCCTTCCGATTACGATCACAGCCACAGTTGGCTTGCTCCCATGTTGAAGGATGAAAGGCTCAGAAAGTGTTGTTGAAATACAAACAAGCCAGAGAACGGGTGGGATAATCCTCACAGGGGGTTCAGCCCCCTGTGAGGTGAAGTCCTCTGCACTGCCTAACAATCTCTACATCTCTTCCACACCAAAGCAATCCCCTATGAGCATTGTATACTATATATATATATATATATATATATATATATATATATATATATATATATATATATATATATATATATATATATATATATATATATATATATATATATCTATCCCTTATACAACAGTACTCCAACTGGCCATTCCTGTCTCCTAATGTAAGAATATCCATTCATTTGCTGAAATTTGTCAAAAATCGGATTCAGGATTCAAGAACTTTATTCGTCACATTAACATGCAGTTAACATACAGTTAACTTACAGTGAATTGAAAGTGACAACTCTGTAACAGGATTGTGCAACAGTAACAGTGCACAATAAAAAAGAAATATATATATTTACAGTATAAAGAATCTCTAGTTCGGATCGGGGTAGATATAAATAAGGGATCTGTCAAAAATATGATCAATCATATCATTTGATTTGAATGTGTGTGTGTGTTCGTATAAGAGGGTGGGGAGATCAGTGTTCATAGTCCTGATGGTAGTCCTCTTTTTTCTTGGCTGACCACAGCAGCAGAAAGAGTCCCTTATTGGGGGAGTGGTGTTCCTTTATGAACAGCTTTAGTTTTGGACCTACGGGTGAATTGGAGAGCCCTCCTATCCTAGGGCCAGGCTATGGTGCTTCTTGCAGGAAGCTCTGTGCAGCTTCCGTCTGTGTGGTCGGCTAATGTCAGATCCTCTGTGATGTCTCCCGGGTGTTTCACCCACTCCATGGCCTACTGGAGGGGGTGTTTCTACCCAGCCTGACCCCATGGGGCCTGGCAGGACACACAGGAGGGCGTTCACTGTTCAGTCCCGGCACAATCAGCTCTCCAGCCGGTCTGGTGGGGACTATGGTGCTGAAAGCTGAACTTTAATCAACGGACAGCAGTCCAACATGGCCCCCCTGGAGACCTTCAGGATGAGAAGGTGTGCAGTGCAGGCCTTCAGAGACCGCCCAGTCCGTGGGTCTGGAAGAGGGAGGAAGGCAAGGATCCAGGCTGGAGAAGCCTTCTGAGGCACAAGGACAGTGTTGGATGTTTTGAAGCAGGCAGCCACCACAGACTTAGCCAGGGAGATGTTCAGTATTGATGTGATGTATTGATGTAACTGATTAGCTCTTAAGGACTCAGATATGCTGGAGCTCCAGCAATCCCGGTGTTCCCACTGGTCAGAGCCGTCCTCAGCCCCCCTTCACGGTCACACACTGTGTGTGCTCATCCGCAGCAGTGGAACTCACTGCAGCTACCCTAACAATGTTAAAGGGGTGATATCTTTTCCCTTTGCCTTACACTGTTATATGACGTATTTAAACATGCTTTACGTCTGCTAAGCTAGAAGTCTGAGCAGGGGTGAGCAAGACGCCCCTCAATAAGAGCGTGAAACGGCTTGTTTGCGCTCAAACTTTACTTCCGTAATAGTGTGACATCAGACTATAGTGGGCGGTGCTGAAGTGCAGAGGTCCCGCCTCCCAGCTACCCACAATGTAATCAACTTCCTTGGGGGTGTGATTTGCCGACACACGCGCAAAACGTTCGACCAATCAATGAGTGGGCGTGCTGACCATTCACAGCAGACTGGGCTACTTGGCAGCGGCATGAATAATAAGGTGTATTTGTAACATACAGGCATGTAACACTATTCTAGTTGTAACTCCGAATGCAATTATTGACCCTAAAAAAGCATGATATGGGATCTTTAATATAAGCAGTCGCAGACGAGCTAGCTGTGTTAAGAAAAAAGAGCAGGAAAAAATATTGGATTAAGAATCCCGTTCTGTTTAGCGTTAGAGCATATTGATGGACGGCTCCATGAAAGGCTGGCCAGGCTGCAGCTTTTCATGTCCTTTTGGTTTGTAATCCCATGAGCGGCCCTTCACTGGGTGACAATGGACACCTGTTGTTCCTCCGCAGTGGGAAGAGCGGTGACTCACCTGGGTCTGCTCCCCGCTAACACACAGCACATTCATCTGGAGCGCCTGTCACCTGGCCCCCTCCCCCCCCAGCCCTCCCCCCCATGTCCTCCAGGTCCTCGCTCCCTAGAGAAGCAGCAGGATATGCCTACCCTACACAGACAGGCAGGCAGACAGACAGACATCAGGGCACCACTGTCAATTCAACTTTCACACGACTAAGACCAAGGGAGCACACACAAACACACACACAGACACACACGCACACACACACAAACAGACTTATGATTTAAATGTTTCTGTTTTGGCAGTTGTGCGTGTTAAGGCTGAATGATATGGTAAAGAAATATTGTGGGTTTTATTTTGAGAGATATTAAGATAAGTGTTTATGGGAATGATCGTTTTTGCATCACAATTTACATTTTCAGTGAATAATGCTTATAATCACATTTTTCGGTTCTCTACCAAACAAACATTACATATGGAAAAATTATGTGTAGGCAAGGGCGTCTCTGCAAAATGTTGATATACAAAAAATTTGCAGCTTGTGCATTTGGATATTGCACTTGGCCATACTGCTAAGATCATATTTTGATTAATTGTTCAGCTCTAGTGTGTGTTCACTTTTCACGTTTCTCACATTCTGACCCCCTATCTATGCTGCATTTTTACGAGGGCGTGTGTGTGTGTGTGTGTCTTTGCAAAAACACAACCAAACAGGCATTTTTTATTTTTACTGCAAGTGGGCGCATGCTTTGTGTGGCCGGGGTTGAGGGAGCCGTGGGCTCTGATTGGCTCTCGGTGGCAGGATGGATATGGACATGGAGGAGGCTTCTCCAATCCCCTCCTAGCAGCATAGATCAGAGGGTCAGAATGTGAGAAACCGAAAAAAAGCTGAGTCGTTGCTGTGCCTGAGTGAGCCACTATCTTTTATATTAGATTCCTCTCTCATCACTCCACTTTATTATAGACCGATCGATAGATGTTATTTTTAGGCTGCCTTATTGCCCCCTCCTCCCTCTCACATCTCTGCTCTCCATCTCTATATCCACGCTCCACCACTCTCCTCCCACAGCTTCACCGGCCGCACACACCCACAGAGAGAGAGAGAGAGAGAGAGAGAGAGAGAGAGAGAGAGAGAGAGAGAGAGAGAGAGAGAGAGAGAGAGAGAGAGAGAGAGAGAGAGAGAGAGAGAGAGAGAGAGAGAGAGAGAGAGAGAGAGAGAGAGAGAGAGAGAGAGAGAGAGAGAGAGAGAGAGAGAGATATTCTGGACTTCTTGGTCAATATACAGTATTAGTTTTAATGACAGTCTATAGTAAATTGCCCATTTTGTAACCTTTAACCTTTTTATTGAAGCGTGTTTGTGTTGTTTTAGTGTGACAATATCCGCTTGCAAAACAAAACTTCTTGTTGAAAAAGGAGATGAGCCTTGTCCTAAAGACTGGACAGTATTTTGCATACTATTAGATCACAAATAATGGTATTCAACGCGTTATTTTCATAATGTCATAACAAATAACATGGTCCACTGTTGGACATGGTTATTTGTTTCTTAAAGAGGACTAAAATGAAATAAATCCACTCTCAAGGAGCTATTGAAATCAGGAAGTGAAAACATTTGCTCATTAATGCTGAACTGCAAACAGTAGGCCTATTCATCATTGCGGATATACTTATGTGGGTTATGTCTGTCTGAAACAAACTGAATATATCGGACACATCGCCATAAGCACAGAGTGGGGTTCAACTGCTTGATTCATTATTATTCGTTCTAGCCTATAATTATAACATCAATGTTGACTTGTCCCTCAAATGTTACAACACAGCCATATAGAACTAACTGAGGGTGCTTGTTCTGCCTCGTGGCTGACAGTCAATAATAAAACTAAACATTGATTTATATGCCATATCATAAACCATATGCAGTCATTACTTCAGCAGCACACAATAAATAACAATAAAACCATCACCATGATGACGGTTCTGAGCTCCAACCCGACCGCGGTTAGGGTTAGACCGCGTGGCTGTCATGTCACTGCGTGGCCGTCAGGTGACCACGGCGGGCGTCAGGTGACCACGGAGGGCGTCAGGTGACCGCGTGGCCGTCAGGTGACCGCGTGGCCGTCAGGTGACCGCGGCGGGCGTCAGGTGACCGTGGTGGGCATCTGGTGACCACGGCGGGCGTCTGTTGACAGCAGCGGTCATCAGGTGACCGCGGCTGTCGTCAGGTGACCGCGGCAGGTGTCAGGTGACCGCGGCGGGCGTCAGGTGAACGCGTGGCCGTCAGGTAACTGCGTGGCCGTCATGTGACAGCGGCGGGCGTCAGGTGACCGCTTGGCCGTCAGGTGACCGCTTGGCCGTCAGGTGACCGTGTGGCCGTAAGGTGACCGTGGCGGGCATCAGGTAACCGCTTGGCCGTCAGGTGACCGCGGCGGACGTCAGCTGACTGCAGTGACGTGGATGTGATATCAGCCATGTGTCAGAGAGGAGGCCTTTTGTCTTTACTTCTAATGCTACATGCAAACCATGCCGCATTCGTCCCGTTATCATTCCATGGACAAATACACCAAATGCGCAAAACGGTGGCGTAATGAGGGAACACTGCAGCGTAACGAGGCATCAAACACCTCGATACAGAGCAGAGGCCGCATATTTCAAATGTCGGCTGCATTTTTATGGAGCCCTCATAAATTTCCATCCCCTGGTCCAGGCTGCTATTAGTCATAGATCGGATGAGAGGCCTCCTAAAACGACTCTGCTTGGGTTATTACCATTCCCCACTGTGAGCAGGGATTGGTCTGTGTACAGTAAAGCATGTACTGTACACACACACCCCCACTGTGTGTGTGTGTGTGTATGTAAGTGTGTGTTGGCATTCATTTACCATGTGTTGGAGGGGCAATCACCGTTAGAATATCTCTTAAGCGACCGTGTAATCAATCATCCAGACCCGCGTACACAGCCCATATAAATCAAACCTAGAAGAGATTAAAGTAGCTCAATGATATCTCTCTCTCTCACACACACACACACACACACACACACACACACACACACACACACACACACACACACACACACACACACACACACACACACACACAAGTAAACAGTTAGTACTGGCTTCAAATCTATTTTGGTTCCTATTAAATCAAATGATTAACAGGAGATATACTCATTTAACATTTATTGAATACAAAACCTCTACAAACATACAGTACAAAAGTACAAAATGTATGCGACATTGCCTGCAGAAAAGGGTAGCTAGCATGGCCTATAGGCCGGCCGTGGATTTGTTGCTCAGACCCCCCTCAGTCCCCCCTCAGCCCCAAAGGCCTACAGCATAAGATTTCTCAAGATGCATCGTGACAATTAACAAAGTCATTTAAAAATGTGAGAAGTGGAACTGATACCAACTCAACTTTGTCAGAAACTATTGAAGTACCAAACTTCAGTCAACACCCCTCCGCAGTACGCACTGGTACCAGTCCCTGTGAGCGTTCCCCTGTCTATCACCCTGTCAGGGGATCTTTGGAGTTATTAAATACTTATTGTATGTCGTACTTAGTTATAGTACTTAGTTGTGTAGCATCTTATCCTAGCTATCTTTGTTTTATACGGGATGGGTTAACCTAGCGATTGTTACTGCTTTGAACTTGGTTCTATGAACATCCTTACTGTACCGACAGCGATATATTGTTGTTTCTCCTTCGTCTGACAAATGTACTTATTGTAAGTCGCTTTGGATGAAAGTCTGCCAAATTCCCTGAATATGAATGTACATTTAACAGTAGTGTGCAGCAAATGTGTGTCTTTTGTCTTTTGCTGGTGAGCAAGTTTAAAGCTCAAGGACAAGCGACCCCACCTCGTTATCGGAGCACTAACATTAAAGGGCTTAGTAAGCGCTCAGTAAACCACGCTTAGTAAAACACACACACACACGCACGCACGCACGCACGCACACACTCTCTCCGACTCCCTCTCTGACTCTCTCTCTCTTCAGGCTCATAATTCTCTGCTCAAGTTTAGCTGAAAGGCCTCCATCTACACTAGATGCCCACACACTGAGTTTTTGTATTAAGCAAAGTGAACAGATGCTAAGCCTAATGATGAGTCAGGTGTATGTGTGGAGCAGTAGGGGCATGAGGTGAAGACACAATGCAGGCAGTGCCAGTGTATGCAGATTGCGGCAGGTCTCTTGCACACAAACTCACACACTGAGTGGTTGTTTGGATACGGTGGCAGGCAACCTTTATTCCATTAGATATTGATACGGCGATCTCCCCACCCCTCTTGGCACTTTGCTTTACCTCCTCCTCTTCTTGACCTCCTTTCTTCCAAACACTCAGCATCTTTTTACTTTAAGTAACCTTTGAACCTTGTTTGGTGTGTGTGTGTGCCCATGTGCCCGTACTGATGGAGGTGAGACGGTGCCTTGCACTCTGCCCCCTCCTGGGCTGCTGTCACCAGATCTACATCCGGCCTCCATGGCTGCGTCCCCGTTCCCACCCTCTGCGGTGCGTCTGTTTGCCTTAGCCCTCTCAATTTTCCATCCTCGCTATCTTCTCCCTCTCTCTCACGTGTTTCCCACACTCTCTGCTGCACCCCTGTTCTCTCTCACTACCTCTCACTCTCTCCCTCACTTCCATGTTGCTTAAGCATTTAAAATTAGCATTTATTTGATGAATCATATTAATTTGAAATTATGACAACAGCAATCAGTATGGATTATAGAACATAACACATGAAAAGCATACACAATACACAACGCTAAGAAGTGCTGAACAACCTAAATGTCTGGATGGTGACCACCATAACCTTTTATCAGGCTGTTATTGTTGTATAGTGAGTCCTCTTATTGTCACAGCTGTGTGCTCCGCAGAGGAGGCTGGTGGCTGTGGACACTGTGTCCCCTCCCTGTGTAAGCGCTGGTGCCATGGCGTACCGACAGAGAGAAGGACCGACCCGTGTTACACGGCCTTCCTTCGCTCTCCGTTTCTCACTTCTCCACTCCTTCTTTTCATAGCTTAGTGATTGACAATAATTGTACTTTAATGGCAATACCAGAAGCATCATGTTATCAGTTTGTTTCATCAAGTAAAGAATCTTGATGCCTTAGTACAATTTTTATAAATCGCAAATAATATATTTCCTTTGATGAACAAACTGGCAAGGTGTTCCAAGTCTCAGTTTGGTTGAGTAGGGCAATGTAACATCAGTGTTGATATCACTTAGGTCGCAAGTTAAAGGCTGTCTTCATGTTTAGCAGCTGGCCATGGCTGAACAGAGTATGTTTTCTTGTTTTTGTGGGAAATATGCCTCCCAAAGTTTGTACTTGCTGTAGTTGTAGTATTCGCTGAAGCGGAACCTCCCATTGTTCCCTGAGTTCTGTGGTTCCCAACCATCTCTGGCCTGTGACCTAATTTCTAGCTGAAGATGTTAGGGACCTAAACTTCCACATGTTGCATCTGCCTCCACACCAACAGTTTTTACCCAATCCACTTCTGCTGTAATGACATAGGTGAATGTTATCAAATTTCTCCACTAAAAACTAAATTAAGTTGCCGTGGCCATTTTAATATATACAAGTCTACAGTAAAAAGTTGCATCAGGGCATAAGGCATTACAAAAAAAGTGATATTTTACTCTTTATTTACTACTTATATCTCAATAACGCACGTTACAATGCATTTTAAACCCGAAATTAACTTGTGTGTTGTTTTTATACAAATTCGCCAACACCGCGAGATTTGCAGAGGAGAAAAAAATCGGCGCAAATGTTTACTTCCTCTTACTGCTAGAGGAGAAGATCAAGGCAGCAGCATAGTCCAGGGGGGCTGGTTGTAGTCTTTTCACTCGGTTCTCCGTATCAACAGTGGGGATAGAACGGAGTGAAAAGACTACAACCAGCCCGCCTTTCCGTTCCCGGTCAAGGAGCAATATACCTCTGAAGAATAAGTCCCGCCTCCGAGGCTCCTGGTTCCATCGGACAACTGTCTATGGGAAATAACATGGGTTTTTTGAATGATCATATACATGATACATAACAAACTCTGTAGGTGGCGAAGAAGTAAAAGCTTCTCACGTTTTAAACTACACACCTTTTCCATCTAGATTCCACTTGGGTTTTGGATTGTCGGTGCCATTAAAGTAGTTAACTATTAGGGCTGGGTAAAAAAATAAATTTAATCGATTTTGGATCGATTTCATTTAAATTTTGCAATATCGATTCATAGGGCATGAGATCGATTCTTTTTTACCATTATTATTATTTTTGCACTTTAATAAACAATGCCTTAATGCAATTTGCAGTGATGGAATGTTGTAGTTCAAGTACACTTTCACTTGCAATTCCTTTCAAATTTCAAAATTGCACTTTGGAGACTGTTTTGTTTACAGCTGAAGTTTAAACTGTCCAATTCACAAGTTTGCACTTAAAACCTGTTGTTTAAGGGCGCATTCACACCAGGAAAGTCCTTAGTTCGATCTCTTTGGTCCGGACCAAAACGCAATGTTTATTTTTTGGTTTGGTGCGGTTCCTTTTCACGTTGCAATTTTTCGCAACAGTCCGAGAATCTGTCAACAACGCACGTGTGTGCATAGATCGTTCAATCATTGGACAAGATGGTCGGGGGCGGGGTAACACGGGGTAAGGCATAAAAAAAAAGTAAACAAACTATTGGGATTATGGAGATTCAGCGTGCTGCCCTCGTTGTGCTTATATTGATTGGTTTCACACAAACATTTGCAGTAGTTTTGGAGCATCGGAGGCGTTTGGCACAACGTCGATTTTATGATGTTATGCTATCCGCGGACCGCTCCAATGCCTTCTCACCCATCCTCGTACTGAATGTATCAAATGCATCGGAATTTGTATAAGTGTTCTCCAACATACTTTATATGTTGGCGTCTGCCCAAATATCCAAAAGACATTTCATCTCCTCTTCGCTCCATGTTGAGCCACGACTTATTTTTAACGGGTCTGATAACGTGGACGTTGATCTTTGAATTAACCGCGCAAATCAAACAATATAAATGAATAAACAAGCAGCAATCGGAGTCTGTTGCGTCCAATAAGGCATATTATTTTTAGAATTGGGTCGGACCGAGCGCGGTCGCATTCACATCTCAAGCGAACCGCACCAGGGTTCGTTTGGAAGCGAACCGAGACCACCTCTACGGCTGGGTCTCGGACCGGCTGTTTGGTCCGCACCAGAGTTCGATGGTTTCACACCAGCCCAAAAGGTCCGCTATTTTTTTGGTTTGGTTCGAACCAAACAAGGCAGGTGTGTGTATACGCCCTTAGATGAAGAGAAAAAATAACAGTTGAGCCATTTTCATTGTTTAAGAGCAGATTTAATCGAATCGAATCGTGATTAATCGATTCAGAACCTTATGAATCTAAATCAAATCGATTTAGGAAATTGGCCACGATACCCAGCCCTATTAATTTTTATGAAGAAGCATTAATGGCACCGACAATCCAAAACCCAAGTGGAATCTAGATGGAAAAAAATGTGTAGTTCAAAACGTGAGCAGCTTTTACTTCTTCGCCACCTACAGAGTTTGTTACGATCATTCAAAAACACCATGTTATTTCCCAAAGCCATTTGACTGATGGAACCGGAGCCTCGGAGGTGGGACTTATTCTTTAGAGGTCTATGAGTCTTCCAACCAAAATCAATGGATTTACAAAATGCCAAATAAAACACGACAGAAACTGTATTTAGGTGAGTGCTGCATGCAGCGCTCCACTATTGGTCTTCTTAAGTTTTATTCTTTATTTCTTTATTATTCTCTACAAACTTTGGGACCTATCTCCTTTCTCAATTTTTCATACGTTTTAAGATATTCTACTTTTCAAATACCATTTTTCACAATCGAAGTCAATGGGCGGACCGCGGAGCCGTCCGCCCATTCTCTGACACTTACTACTTCAGACTTCGTAACTTGGTCAATATTGTATCGTTAACCTTCGTTCAAAGGTTTAACAAATCAACACACTTGTATCTTGAAAAAAGAATTCCGATAACCTTAATACTTTTTTCAAAATCACAGTTTAAGTTCCATGTCGGCTTGTTTTCAGTTGGTCTCATTGCGCGAGGACGTGCAGGCAGTGTTGCCAGATTGGGCAGTTTTTCTCACTCAATTAGACTACTTTTTACGATGTTCAGGCAGCTTTGCCAGATTGGGCGATTTTCCTGCCCAATTGGACAACTTTTAATAGCATTAGGCTGGAAAAATCAATACATATGAGTACATACAATTTCGGCTATTTCAGATTCTTCAGTTCAATTCCTTTCACATTTCTGCATGTTTAGCAATTCTTTGCCCTTTTCATTTAGCTGTCAATTTATTTGTTTCCAACCATTTACATTTTTTAAATGGTGTACATGTTTAAATTGTTTACTCCATTTAGACTTTTTCTAAATGGAAATCCCTTCACTTGATTTAAGCCATTTAATGTTTCTTTATGTAGTAATCTATGTGGCTTTATTAAAAAAATATTTTCAACCTCACTTTGTACTTCAGCACTCACCGCATTTTCTGCAGGAAATGCATTTTCTAGTTCGCTACGATATTAGATCTGGAACATCAACGAACACCACTTGCCAACTCGGTGAGTTGCACATTTCTGAAAACAAACGTTTAGGGTTGTTTTAAGGACAGTTTTGTGAACACCCATAGCCAGCCATTGTGAAGCAGGCAGGGGTGATATCGAAATGAGCCAAATACCTGAGATAGGACCAATAGTCAAAATTTCGGTGTCAACCACTCTATTTCATCCTAGACAAACCAGAAAGGGGGCTCAATGTTTTTTCTTTTTTCTTTTACAATTTACCCTAGTAGGCTCTAGCTCTATTGATTTCAATATGAATACCTAAAGTTACAGTATTTCTATTATAAAATGTATTGCACCATGAGCCATAACTGCGACCATTATATCGTACTTTTGTTAGTCTTAAGCCTGTGTGTGTAAACAGTGGTCCTCAGAGCAGCCGTCCCTCTGTCTGGACGTGGGGACACTGGTGATGTGCAGCTGGCTGCTGGACATTGAGTGGGAGAGAGGGGGAGGCGTGCTGGGAGAGAGGGAGAGGACAAATAAAGACAAGAGTCTAGAGACTCTAGGACCCGTACTGCTGGAATACCACTGATCTATTGATCCCATGGCTGCCACACTGGAGTGTGTGTGTGTGTTCCCTCTCCCTCCCCCACCCCCTGCCTGACTGTCTGTGACTTGTGCTTCCCAAAATGAACCACTCTAGATGCATTTAAATTCTGCCTGCATCGCAGTGTGAATTAAAACTCCTCCATATACTGACAGCTTCCCTCCTCCCCCTTTCTCTCATGACTTCCGTAGCTAACTGTCCCGCTCTCTCTCTCTCTCTGTCCCTCTGCCCCCCCCCCCCCCCCTGTCTCTGTCATCTCCTACCCCTGGAGACCCGTTATTTACAGTACACCCCCTTCCCCCATGTGTATTCATGTATCTACACAGCCCCCTCCTCCATCTATTCATCCATCATTCCCCTCCTGTTGCCCCCACCCCCCTGTTGCTGTGAATTCTTGATCCAGCTCCCCCCCCCCCCCCCCCCAATTATTGACCTCTGGCAATGTCTACATACGTACACACACAAGCTAACCACGCTGGCTGCCGTTCCATATCCGGCCACAGACAGACAGACAGACAGACAGACAGACTCTTATCTCACATACACCAGGAAATGTGTGATCCACTGCCTGAATCCTCTGCTGCCTGTTATTGATTGGACAAGGAAGGCTGAAGATTGAAGTGAATTAATCTCTCTCTCTCTGTCAATCTGCCGGTCTCTGTCTCTCTGTGTGTCTATACCTCTGTCTGTCTGTCTGTCTGTCTGTCTGCCGGTCTCCCCCTCTCTCGCTCCATCCCTCCCTCCTTCTCTCCCTCTCGCCATCTGTCTCATCATTTAATGACAAAATTCATGAATTCAACAGACTCCTCCTACTTCTCAACTCGCCAAGCACACACACACACACACATATATATACATACATACATACATACATACATACATACATACATACATACATACATACATACATACACGTGCACACACACACACACTGTCAGGGAGCTCATTAGTCCAAGTTAGTGATGGTTTGCTCGGGCAGAACGGTGCACTCCCTGGTCATTTGGGGTCGACAATCTGGACTAGGGCCAGGTGTGTGTGTGTGTGTTCTGAGCCTTGTGAATTAGAGTTCAATATTCGGGGACTCCAACATTTCAGCCTTGGGAAGTTGGCTACAAACAACACGCCACCCAAGAGATGTATCAACACACACCCCACTCACATTTACCCACATGATGTGCGCTAAGTGTGAAGACAGGGCAACCGAGTCGCCGCGTGCCAAGGATTTCCTCAGGCCAGCTTCCTCTTGTCCCAGTCAGTATTGCCAGATTTCCCACCCAATCTTGCAACACTGGTCCCAGTACAGTGCGGCCAAGAAGAACCTCTTTCTCTGGCCCTCCCAGAGAAGCATACACGTAGAGGGAAGTGTCCGCCTCTGGCGAGTGCTTCAGGATAACAAGGTTGTTAAAGAACATGCTATAGACGGAGGGAGAGCTTCTCTCACTCAGAGGCAGGACATATAGGCTACAGGTGTAATGAATGTGTGTGTCTGTGTTTTCCTAAAATTGGAAACACATTAGACATATGTAAGAAGTTGTAAGATGTTTGAATTACAGGACAATTCCGGTATTTTGAACATTGAGCTCCCTTTCTGGTTTGTCTAGGATAAAATAGAGTGGTTAACACCGAAATTTTGAATATTGGTCCTGTCTCGGGTATTTCGCTCATTTCGAATCGCCTCTGCCTGCTTCACAATGGCTGGCTATGTGCATTCACAAAACACCCTTAAACGTTTGTTTTCGGAAATGTGAAACTCATCAAGTGGTTGATGGTGTTTGTTGATGTTCTTAATCAAGTATCATAGCGAAATACAGTTTCTGTCGTGTTTCATTTGGCATTTTGTAAATCCATTGAAACGGAAACCGGACCGGGACCGGAAATGGAAATGTGGCTGGTTGTAGTCTTTTTGCTCGGTTCTCCGCCTCAACAGTACCGAGAACCGAGCGAAAAGACTACAACCACCCCCACCTTTTCGTTTCAAGCCAGCCATTGTGAACCAGGCAGGGGCGGTTCGAAATTAGCCAAATACTCGACAGGACCAATATTCAAAATTCGGTGTTTACAACTCTACTTCATCCTAGACAAACCAGAAAGTGGGCTCAATGTTTAAAATACCGGAATAGTCCTTTAATGATTTCAGAAGACATTAAGTGTTTGTGTGTGTGCGTGTGTGCGTGTGCATGTGTGTCCACTCTGCTGTGTGGTTCTGGGTAATCTCTAAAGTGTTGATTAAGCTGCAGTCCGTCCCCTGGGGTCATCTGCATCTGTGATTGGCTGAGCCAGGGAGGCATGGCCCTACTGGGTTGTTCAGTAGATCGTCAGACAATAAGTGGAGACAATAAAGAACTCTGTCACCTCTCCTTCTTTCTGTCTCTCTCACTGTCTCTGAGCTCCTCTCTCCCTCTCCCTCCCTCTGCTGGGTCTTCTCAGGGGTCCCCTAGATGGTACCCCCCTTGACCCGTGTCCCCCTGCGTGGTACCCCCCTTGGCCTGTACCCGGCTCCCTCTCGCTGTTCTCAAGGTCCCCCCTGGTGGGTCTGGATGGAGCTTTTCATCAACAGTAGACACCATGGTCTTTACAAAGTCCTCGTTCCAGTAACAGGGATGCAGATTTGAGTCGATGAGTGAAATAAAGGAAAATCTGTTATCTGTCAACAGCTTCAGATTTGTTAAAGCTAAATATATGATCATCAATCCTTTCAGCTGTGGGTGCCCAGGGCTTGACACCTCAGAGGGTTGCAGGTAGTCTTCCTCAGGCATAGAGTTTGCGTCTTTCCTTCTGTTCATTGCTTGGCTCTGTGCTATGTGTGTTTTCTCATTGAGTTTGTTTCCATTCAGGTTATCTCCCTCTTTTTTTTATCTGTAGAATAGGTTTACTCACTGAACTTTGACCCCAAAACAACCAGTATTGATTAAGATGGACTCTTCCTTTTACTACCTGCATTCCGACAGGTCCCATCTCCTACAGCGAGTGCTGGCTGTGATTGGTCAACCAGGCCTGCTGTGACCTATACGTATTGGTTTTGTGTGGCAATCTTCTCACCTTGTATCTCAAGTGCTGCTGGCCTTTGGACCCCTTGTGATACACAAGAGACTGCTCACAGTAGCACTCCTCAATCAAAGAGCAGGAGGCAGGGTTTGCTAAGTAAAGGAAACCTTCACCTCTGATTTGGAATTGGCTCTCAGTGCTGTTTCCCTCGTGAATAGCAATCCCTTCATCCCTTTGTGGGATCATGGATGATGAACCTGCTTTTGAAATGTCCAGGTTCTCCGTGTGTTGGATGCTCCACTGTAGAACTACTGGTGGAGGCCAACCCCTGGACCCCAAAGCGGGACACCTTCACGCGGCCTGTTCATCTGGGATCAATTAACCCAGAAGGCATGCGTAACTGAGGGCCTATTTCTGCCCGGGCTCAGGGTAATAACAGGCTTCCAACCAGGGTTGCCTTTATTCCGGAAAAGTCCAAAGATGGAAGTTGTTTTGTTTTTGCCGCTTTCTTTCTCAGAGGTGCATCTGAGCATCTATTTCTGCCCCTCTTGTGTTTGGCGTTGCTTAATTAAGCCCTTGGGCCACCATCATGGCCACGGACAGGAATTCTACCCAGAGAGCCATTCTTCATCCAGTCTCTGCATTTATTGTCGGGGAAAACCCCAAATCACTCCCACATCTCAGGCACATCTCTTGCTCTGTGCTTTCAGGTCTCCTTTCCACAGGTCTACAGTGTTGTGACTCTCCTGTCTTTTTTGTTTCCCTGATGCATCCATACATTTCTCTCATTTTTTTTGCGTCAGCAGGAGGCCAGTGGCCTCCTGTTTCTTTTCTGCCCAGAAAAAGGAACGGCTTTATGTGTTGTTCAACAAACCGCATAGTCAGACTGCAACCAGCGCACTCTGGTGTTTAAGGCTTCATATGAACATCACTTCTGGTCTATAAATAAACCTGGATCTATGGGGTCTGGTATTTACTTCTTCACCCTTCCCACACTATACCGCTTTATCACTATCACAGCCCCTCATAACTCGGTAAAGGGATGGATTTCCAGAAAAACACTGCCTGCTGTATCCCTTATAGCTTTGGCGTGGGTTCCTCACCTACTGCGAGCAGAGCAGGGCTGCAGGCAGTGAGTCACATCTCAGCACTCCTCCTAAATAGACCATTGGCTTTGCGCCGCGTTTGGTTGACTCAAGACAAGGACAGCTCTGCCAATCCATGCCAACAAATCGTCAACCTGCAGATAAGCAAAGTAAATGAGTAATCTCTCCAAGATGGTTCTGGCTCCATCTGATCTAATCACCGTCTGTTGGTCCATGGAGATCCTTCTAGCTCCTTCTACTCAGTGGATGTTCAGTTGTTGGCTAAGCAGCTCGTCTGATTCCCAAGCAATGACCTTGAAGGCTTGATAACCTAACGATAAGACGTCCTTAATATGCTTCAGATCCACGCGCCAGCGGGGATCTGAGCGTGTGTGTGTGTGTGTGTGTGTGTGTGTGTGTGTGTGTGTGTGTGTGTGTGTGTGTGTGTGTGTGTGTTAAGTAAAGGGACAATTACTATCGTGGTGTGTGATAAGGGACTTGTGATTATCCAAGTGCCCCCTGTACAATTCAAATGTATTTAATTATATGAGTGAACAGAGGCCTTGTGAACAGGACAGTTCAGGGGCATATATTTAACTTTGATCCCTTTTATTACCACCAGTGATAGGAATGCTGCAATACCACCAAACAATTACAATAACATGATTAGGCTTACTTATTATGCCTCTTGTTAATCATTGGCCGGAGCGTGGTGGCTTAACGCCCCAGTGCTGCTGGGATATTTAGGATTTATTTCAAATGTATTTGGTGCAATCTTAGTTAGAGGCATGTGCCCAGTTCATAACAGGAGTATGGGCAACATGCAAGTAACTCTAACTGTGTGTGTGCGTGTGCATGTGCGTGTGTGTGTGTGTTCCTCCCCTCCAGATGTATGGGCGCTACACCCAGGAGCTGGGGGTGTATGCCAAGGAGGAGGCGGCTCGCCTGCGGGAAGGAGGCCAGCGCCGCTCCGTCGGCCGCTCCTTGGACCTGCTGGAGTACGACAAGGGACGCTGTGCCAAGTGTCGCAGTGAGTACACCCAGAAGACTGGCATTAACCCCCCAGAACGCTGCCCATACCGAATATTGAGTATCAGCAGCAAGGTCCTGACAGACCTGGGCTCCTGGGACCAGCAACAGGGTCCCAGTAGGGTGATGTTGTGTTAATGAAGAGCCTTGAGACATTAGCTGCAGTACATGAGATCTACAGGTGAGGGTGTTTGACCCCAAGATGAAGGTTCCGGGTCCCCCTGTCTACCTGCAATGAATGAATGAGTAAATTGATGAACATGCCATGGGGAAATGCCATGACTAAGTAGTTGTTGCCGAATCATCTCATGGCATCTTTTAGCTGGCCTGAAGTAGTGCAATATTTCGCAAAGCGTGGTTAATTTGTGATAAGGCTAATCACAATGTGATGATACATACGTAATAATGCAGACAGCTGTTCTTGTGGTTTAAGTCCAGGGCGTGTATGGAGCGCATGCTGGTTTCGCATATCTCAGGTCCTTTATAATGACCACCTGGACTGGAGGACACCTGGAGGTCAGGTAACATCCTTTATAACGTAGAACTCAGGTCCATTATAACGTACACCTGGAAGACACCTTGAGATCAGGTCCTTTACAAGGTACACCTGGAGGACCCCTTGAGTTCAGGTCCTTTACAAGGTATACCTGGAGGACACCTTGAGTTCAGGTCCTTTACAAGGTATACCTGGAGGACACCTTGAGTTCAGGTCCATTATAGCGTACACTTGGAGGACCCCTTGAGTTCAGGTCCTTTATAACGTACACCTGGAGGACACCTTGAGGCTTAGCCTGGATTTTTCATGAGCTAGCTTCAATGACAGTAGAGGGTGAGAGCTATTCCTGTTCACTCACAGCCCATCTCATTGTTCAGTGGGGTCTGTCATAGTGGGCCTCCATGTTTAGGTCAATAAGAGCCTGTTAATATCCGATGCCAAGCCGAGCTAGGTTAGGGCCTAGGTTCTCATCTGTCATTTCCATTGCGTATTATTTGTATTTAAAGTGATATGTTGAGGGGGGCAATTATGTTCACTGTCAATAGTTTTGGAATATAATCACACTTGAGTCTACTAGCATCTATCTAGATAAGGAAGAAGGATAAATACGACAAATATAACTTATATCCCATTTTACTGTGGTTGCATCATGCATCATCATTGCACAGAAGCAAACTACATATTATCTCTCTGACACATTGACCGCCCTAACACTGACTGGTAGCAATGTGCAGGAAAGCTAAATTCCTTGGCCCCTTCGTCCCCCACTGCCGAGTCGGCCTCTCCAAGGCATTATCCCTGGAGTGCTGACTGGAAGCCTTCAGATGTGTTTAATACAGACTTGACGGGTGTCTGCAGCCGTAACAACAGGTACCTTCCAGGGTGTGTTCAGTGATGCTCCTTCTCTATGTTTTGTTGCAGCCTTAGCAGTTGGTTCATTATTCTCATCATATACACACACTGTTGAAAAATTGTTATGTCAATGATGGTGTTGCATAGAAAGTTGGACAGGTCAAGGTTGCATGTGATTAAATATTCCGGGACCTGACAGGGGAAATGAATTCACCTGCATGTGAAGATTGATTGCTTTTTTTCATTCATTATCGTCTTACTTCAGAGCCGAAATTGTATTTGTACTTTTACTTGACATATTATTTAGCTTTTTCATGGTATCAAATAATTCTTCTGCCAAGCTATAATTATTGAAAACAGTCATGGTGTAATGTTCTCTCTTTCGCTCAGTCTCTGGCAAATGACTGTTGTAAATAAGCACCCTCTACTGTTTAGAACAAGGTAATGCACCCGTTGTTCGTACACCTCTCCCAATGCTGTGTGTCTGTGTTTTTTGCTCTAGCTTTGCTTTTGTCCTTTCAGCTTCCATCTCAGAAATTAGTTTAATCGAGATGCTTCTAGTAGTTATGATTCTGAATTTGATTAGATTAGATTCAATATCTATTTGGTTGGGATATTTTGGTTACAATACCAATTTTGCTTGAATATGAAAGCGCTTGTAAGAGATGCGGATGTGTCCAGGGTGTCTCTCCCTTCAGAGTTAAATCTACTGGGCCCCTAGTCTGAATCTACCGGGCCCATATTCTAAGGCCCAATCCGGACTCATTGCTCTACAAAAATCTCCACCTTAACCCTATCCCTTACCCCTACCCCTTAACCCTACCCCTCAACCTTACCCCTACGAAATGGGACGACAACCCTTCAAGACCTAGTTACAGTACGTCATTAGTAGTCGTTGACGGGGTTTTGAACTGTTTCTGGAATTTTACTGTATAGTTTGAATGTTTTAGGAATGCAACCTTACCCACATGGAAAAGCACGGTATGATTAGATAAGAATATCATTCATGCTCACAATCTGTTAGAAACTGCAGAAACTTTATTTTGGATCAAACATTATACAAGATCAACATAATATATAAAACCAGAATAAATATAGAACTTGAGGTAATATGCCATTCTTGTAAATCATAAATATTAGGGGTGTAATGATTCACCGATACAAATCCAATCGGTATCCGATTGGATTAACACAGATGCGACTACATTGATATGTGGACCCCTGAATCGATTTAAAATGACCAAGAATCTGTCGATGCACCGATATAAACGTTGTGAATCAGTTGAGAGAGCCTTATCCTGATATCAAGACAGTATTGTCAACTAATTTCATTCCGTTTCCATACGGATCTGGAAAATGAAACTGAAAGAAGTGAGCAGATCTGTGTGTGTGGGTTTGTGTATGTTTGCGTGCGCGTCCTTGGCGCGCCCAGCCTCTCGCGAGCAGGGAACAACCAGAGTTGTGAGTGCGTGAATAACAGCCATACGTGCCAAAACGGTGAAACGATTTTAAGTGCAGCGAATCTGAAATCAAACGTGTGGAAGTCCTTTGGGTCTTGCCTCTGACAAAAGCTTCGCAATTTTTTTAATTGTGTAGGACAGCAATCAAGTGTATAAATAAACAAATAAATAGGTAAGTTGTTCTAAATTTATATTTTTTTTCCCCATGCCATAAAGAAATAAATGTAAAAACCTATGATTCCATGGGCCCTATACCATATATATTAGGGGTGTATTGGTACACAAAGTCACGGTTACGTACGTACCTCGGTTTTTAAGTCACGGTACGGTACGGTCCACAGTTAAGAGGAAAATTTTGAAAAAACTGCTTGTTTGTCAACAACGGAGAATGGCCGTAGATCAGCAGCAATGAAAACACCAATAAACTTGGTTATGGCATTTGCATTTCTGAATTCGCAGACAGGGGTTGTTGAAATAGTGTCGTGAGCTGGGTTTGCACAGCTCGTTTTTTTTTCACAGCAACAGTGATAGTAACACCTGAATGGTGCCTTTTCAAATGCGTGTGGAAGGGATGTGCATTCCTGGCAAAAAATACTATTCGATATTCGCTGAGAAGTATTCGAATAATATGCGAAAATCGCTCAATCAAGAACCCCCCACGCACGCACGCACCTCGGATACACGCACACACAATGACACAGGGAGAGGCTTTTATGATTTGTATGAAATTAATCTGTTTATTTCAGACCTACATGCGCCGAAAACAGATCGCTATTTATTTAATTAATTGTTTATTTATTTTACTGAACAAAGCCTGCATGACGGTGAACTAGACACGTCAAAAATATAATTTCACACGGTGTGTCTTTTTACAATTTATTTGTCACCGGCATTCGTAGTGTTCATCAGCAGAGAAATAGTCCGCCAAAGACGTTGACGTCGCTTAGCAACCGAGGACGCTATTCACCACCGGAAGTTGTGACGGCCCATGCAAGTCAACGGAGCGTTCAACAGCATTGAGAAGAGCCGTGTAATAAATAGCGATAGTCACATTCATTATTCGATATTCTACGTGACTTCAACTATTCGACTATTCGACGATCGTTGCCCGTACGCCACATTTACGTACCGCGGTAGGCTACACCTCTGTAACCGCTCTGAAGTGCCTGTACTGACGGTTCGGTACAAATACGTGTACCGTTACACCCCTAATATATATATATATATATATATTTGAAAGTAGGCAATGTCTTTTATAGAAGGCTTATTTTAATTAATAGAAAATGTATGTGTTAACGTTAAATAAATATTAACTGTATCTATCAGATTGATTCATATCTCATCAAATCGCACCGGATCGTTAGAACATTGAAGCGAATCGTTCCATATTAAATTGTATCGTCCCTGAATCGTATCGTAGCACATGTATCTAGATACGTATCGGATCGTCCTATAAAGGAGAGATGCACACCCAGACCCGTCGCCAGACCTGAGTCTTAAGGGGGGCATATGAAATGCATAGGGGGGCACAATTATTAGTAGCCTACAGTACGTACACACGTGGACAAAATTGTTGGTACTTCTCTGTTAATGAAAGAAAAACCCACAATGGTCACTGAAATAACTTGAAACTGACAAAAGTAATAATAAATAAAAATTTACTGAAAATTAAATAATGAAAATTAGACATTGCTTTTGAATTGTGGTTCAACAGAATCATTTTAAAAAACAAACGAATTAAACAGGCCTGGACAAAAATGATGGTACCCTTAACTTAATATTTTGTTGCACAACCTTTTGAGGCAATCACTGCAATCAAACGATTTTTGTAACTGTCAATGAGACTTTTGCACCTGTCAACAGGTATTTTGGCCCACTCTTCATTAGCAAACTGCTCCAGTTGTCTCAGGTTTGAAGGGTGCCTTCTCCAGATGGCATGTTTCAGCTCCTTCCACAGATGTTCAATAGGTTTTAGATCAGGGCTCATAGAAGGCCACTTCAGAATAGACCAATGTCTTGCTCTTAGCCATTCTTGGGTGTTTTTAGCTGTGTGTTTTGGGTCATTATCTTGTTGGAGGACCCATGGCCTGCGACTGAGACCAAGCTTTCTGACACTAGGCAGCACATTTCTCTCCAGAATGCCTTGATAGTCTTGAGATTTCATGGTACCCTGCACAGATTCAAGACACCCTGTGCCAGATGCAGCAAAGCAGCCCCAGAACGTAACTGAGCCTCCTCCATGTTTCACAGTAGGGACAGTGTTCTTTTCTTGGTATGCTTCATTTTTGCGTCTGTGAACATAGAGCTGATGTGCCTTGCCAAAAAGCTCTAGTTTTGTCTCATCTGTCAATAGGACATTCTCCTAGAAGCTTTGTGGCTTGTCAATATGCATTTTGGCAAATTCCAGTCTCGCTTTTTTATGATTTGCTTTCAACAGTGGTGTCCTCCTTGGTCGTCTCCCATGAAGTCCACTTTGGCTCAAACAACGACGGATGGTGCGATCTGATACTGATGTACCTTGACCTTGGAGTTCACCTTTAATTTCTTTGGAGGTTGTTCTGGGCTCTTTGGTTACCATTCTTATTATCCGTCTCTTCATTTTTTCATCAATTTTCCTCCTGCGGCCACGTCAAGGGAGGTTGGCTACAGTCCCATGGACCTTAAACTTTTGAATAATATGTGCAACTGTAGTCACAGGAACATCAAGCTGCTTGGAGATGGTCTTATAGCCTTTACCTTTTACATGCTTGTCTATAATTTTCTTTCTAATCTCCTGAGACAACTCTCTCCTTCGCTTCCTGTGGTCCATGTTCAGTGTGGTACACACCATGTCACCAAACAGCACAGTGACTACTTTTCTCCCTTTAAATAGGCAGACTGACTGATTACAAGTTTGAAGACACCTGTGATGCTAATTAGAGGACACACCTTAGTTTAACATTTCCCTATGGTCAAATTATTTTCAATCTTTTCTAGGGGTACCATCATTTTTGTCCAGGCCTGTTTCATTTGTTTTTTAAAATGATTCTGTTGAACCACAATTCAAAAGCAGTGTCTGATTTTCATTGGTTAATTTTCAGTAAATTATTATTTATTTATTTTTAATTTTTTTATTATTACTTTTGTCAGTTTCAAGTTATTTCAGTGACCATTGTGGGTTTTTCTTTCATTAACAGAGGGGTACCAACAATTTTCTCCACGTGTGTATATTTTGAATAATCCTATCCTCTATTTGCGCAGCACATAATCATCACGTCAAACATAACCAACAGCAATATGACCGGGTAACCTATAGCCTACAACATCACATCATTCCTCATCATTTAAAGCAATACATTACATACAAGCAATGCTATGAATATATATCCATAAAACACTGGACTGTACAACATATCAGTTGTAAAAGCAGTTGACAGAGGGATATGCATTGCCATTAGACACACACACACGCACATACACACACACACACACACGATAGCTTACTTTGAGTGGAGTCAGCGCTGTCCTCCCTCTCTCCTGTTAGTACAGCGGGAGGCGGCGTTCCTCCGAGCTGAACCTCCTCTTCAACATATCCTTCCACTCGGACGTAAGCTTGTGAGTCAGGTCCTTTTCAAAAGCAAGCTGAATCAGCTGGGCCTTGCGTCTGTGCAGCATACTGCGCCGATGCTCTGAGAATAAGTTTTTCAGCGTGGAAAATGAGTTTTCACACATTGCTGTGGAAGCTCCTAAAGTTAGGGCAAGGGTGTAGGCTGTGAGAACAGTCGGCATAGCCTGGAGTGCACAGTTGAATGTGCTAAGGATGTTTGCTATTGTCCATTTTCCGTCTTCGGGGGGAATCGGGGTGTCATTCATTTTCTTAACCAGGAACTCACGAGCCACAGTATATTCAGATTCAGCCACATCAGTTCCAGCTAATAGCAGGAAAGGGGTTACAAAGCAACCAGTGCGCCGATGAGCTCGCTACTGCGCTCTCCAAAACGCGCATCCATCTCTCCTTGCACAGCATCAATAACACTGTAAAATGCTCTCTTGAACTCAGTCTTTTCTGCTATGTCACTTTGTGGCTGACCAACTGTTTCTTCAACTGTAAATCCAAGGAGGTTCTTGTTAATTGTGCGTCTTCTCTTGCTTGGACCAGGGTCGGTCACCGGCACAGCCTCGGTGGCCGTGGCTGGAGGAGCGCAGAGATCCCACAGTGCAGAAAACTTGTTTTCTGTGCGCAGTGTCTTCACACAGTCAGAAGCGCTGTTCACAAGTGTCACCGCGGTGACAACAAGTCCATATCTTCGCCTTGAAGTAGTCTGTTAGGCGGCTCAAAAAGTGACAACAGTTTCTTAACAAGGTGCGCAATGAAAAGAAAACTGCGCAGCGTAATGGCACGAAGCAGCCCCGTAGCCTCGACGCGAACCTCAGCTCCAAGGCCTCGTGTGTTTTTCACCTCGGTCAGTAATGTGGATATGTCGTGAAAACTCTTCCCCACAACTTTTACCGTTGCCAAGTGTCCAGTCCATCTCTTGTCCAAGAGACGTCTCAGGGTCTCGCCTTTCTACAGAACAGCCACGGTTGGCTTCCTGATGACTGGCTTCAGCATGTTGCATAGTCTGAAAAAATCCTCGACAGCTACTTCACTGGACATGGCATGAATCACAACCAGATGAAGTTGGTGATTAAAACAATGAATATATGCTATGTTACGATCCAGCTTGTTTTTGCACACCACCATGCCTGCTAGGCATGGGTGATGCGCCATGATAAACCTGACTCAGAATTTTGTCTGTGCTGAGTCCGGTGCTGGTGAGCTCATCAATGATGACCCCTGTCAGAGCCTCTGCATTACCTTTCTCAGATGTGGCCATTACCAAGAGGCGTTCACACACACCATAGTTTTCGTCAACAAAACGCACAACTACAGATATCTTTTCTTGGCCCAAAGGATCCCGTGTGCCATCCACTTAAATTGAATACCAGCTATCGCTGACTTGTCGCACTATCTCCTCTGTCACAAGTTTGCTCATCATTTCAATAATCTCGTTTTGTATCTGTGGGCTGGTATAGCGTGCATTCTGTGGGATTGTTTTTGTTATCCTTGTCAGTTCTGGATCTTTGCGCATTGTGTACTCGAAGAGAGACAAGAACAGCCCCATGGAACTATTTTCATCTAGCACACTGGCAAAACCAGCATTGTCTTCACGTAACAGCAATTGATTCACCACGAAATACTCCAGCATATCAATTACGGCTGACATGTAATATCTGTTGCGCGCCAGTTGCTCTGAATTTAAGAGAGTTGAAATCTCTTTCCCTGTCTCTCTACGTTTTTCTGAATCTCTCCAAATTGCTTCACAGGCTAAATGTTATTTTGAAGCTGCATGCTTATTAAGCCCTTGCTTGTTTCAATTTAATGTTTTCAATCATTAAATCCCTTAATGGAGAAGGTTGCGTCCGGTGATACAGATTTGAATTTCCTGCAGGCATAACAATATGACGTGTCCTTTTCCCCCGAGTACTCAAGCCAGTCCCTGTTTAAATACCAGCTAGAGGAAAATGATCGTTTTTTTTGCACCAAACATTTTGACTGGATATTTCTTCAACACAACCTGTTTGGGTTTGTCCGTTCCAAGTTCACTCAGACCCACTGATTCGACTGGCAGTTGTGGCCCAAATACTGCCCCAGTCGCGGTTGCACTTGACCGGCTGCTGGTAGCCTCCGCGCCGTGGCCGCTTCAGGTCCTGCCAGGCCCAGGATCGGGCTCCACGACGGACCTACTAGCAGCGGGTTCAGGCTCAGATTGTCGTCCAGGGTCTACTCCAACGACAACATCAGGAGACGTCGGTGTTGTATCCGATTTGGCAGAGGAGACTGTTGGTGGGCTTTTCAACCAGTTACGAATATCCATGATGATGAACTAGAAATTAAAGTAAGCTAGCAAAAACTCATCCAGCTTCACTTTTCAAAAATGCGCGGTAACTGTTAGCGGCTACATTGTTGGCAAGTTACCGGACTACTTGCGGAGTGATACCAAAGGCGCCATTAGAGGCAAAAAATCCTTTGTTTACCTTGACAGCGGTCAATAATACTTGGCAACGGTGAATCATCAAAAATAATTCACGGTGAATTATCAAAAATAATTCGCCGCCGGAAGTTGTGAAGGGCCCATGCAAGTGAACGGAGCGTTAATAATATAAATAATAATGTAAAATAAAAATGTTTTTTTTATTTATTATTTTTTTTCAGAGATCTGTGCCTCAAGTGGGGGGTCACAAGCATTGTGGGGGGCGGGCCTGGCCCCCTATGGCCCGCCCATAGCAACGGGCCTGTGCACACCCCTAATAATTATCATACAAACAAGAACCAGTGATATAATGGAACTAATATTGCACATTACAAAAAGGCATCAACCATCACATTTTATCAATAACTTGGTCGGTTTTAAACCATCAGTGGATGGTTAATCTTTCTATCTTCCTGGGGGTTTGGGGGCTTAGGGCTACCAATACAGAAGAGGTGCTTGAGATGGTGGAGGGATGGGCTCTTTGATGGCAGCGGCCACAATGCTCTCCTGAAAGAAAACATAACAAATAAGAAGTATTATATGGCAGAACTGGGTTATATGGCCACATTTTATGTACAATATATAACGGATGGATGGATGGATGGATGGTCCAACACTTGGACCACAAACTGCAAAGTTTTCATCAAACTAAACGGGCCACCGGAGGAAGCTAAAGTGCTGGTAATCAGAGATGTCGCAGAGCTGGACAAATACCAATGATCATCATACTGGAATGTGAGGTAACATGCAGACACACACAATCATGACACTCACTGACGGAATGCTGTCAAATACACCTGGAATCAACACCCAAATATACCAGAGGATAAGAGAGCAAGACCAACTGGAGTTAAAAAACTTTGAATACACTGATCACAATCTACAGGATTTGGAACATGACATAGACCCGGACAATAATTTCTTCTCGAAGATTAACAATGACAACAACGTATGCTGCTACTACACAGATGATCAGTATAACCGGAACATTACATCAAAGGGCAAACTATCAATTATACACTTCAATAGCAGAAGCATGTATGCAAACTCCAATAACATCAAGGAATATTTAAATAAATTCACACAACCATTCAACATATTTGCCATATCTGAAACATGGATCAACACGGAAAAAGGGATAGACTTCGAACTAAATGGTTATGAACTCCGGTATATTAACAGAAAAAACAAGGGTGGAGGAGGAGTAGCAACATATGTGGATGCGTCATTAAACTTTAGGGTATTGGATTGTATGACAACTGTGGTAAATAACTTACTGGAATGTATAACAACTGAAATCTGCAAGGAAAAAAACAAAAATGTCATATCAGCTGTATAAATAGGGCTCCCGGGTCAAGCATTGAAATATTTAAGGACTGGATAGAGGGCATGTTTTCTCAAATGAACAGCAAAATAGTTTTTATCTGTGGAGATTTCAATATCGACCTGTTAAATCCTAATAAACACAACAATACAGATGAATTTGTCAATACAATGTACAGTATGAGCCTAGTTCCGAAAATCACCAGACCCACTAGAAATACATCCCACTGTGCCACTTTGATCGATAATATATTCACAAATGAAATCGAAAACAACACAATAAGTGGATTATTGATTAATGATATCAGTGACCACTTGCCAGTCTTTACAATCTATGACAGTAATTACAAGAATAATCTAGATAAACAAACAGAATACAAACGAGTGAGGTCAGAAGAATCCATCAACAGACTAAAAAACAACTTAATGGCTCAGAACTGGGACATATTATACCAAGAAAATTACATTGACGGTGCATACAAAACATTTCTAAGAATATTTAGGTCATTATATAATATAAACTGTCCAATCCAAGAATACAGTAGACAACTAAAATATACCAAATGTCCATGGATCACAAAGGGATTACAAAATGCCTGTAAAAAGAAAAAAGAGATTTCATAAGACATAGAACTAAAAGATGCATAGAATAAGATAAGATGTATACAAATAAATAAATTAATATTATAATAACAAGCGAGAAAGAATATTATAAGAAAATATTAGATGATAACAGAAACAATATTAAAGGAATATGGAGTATACTAAACAGTATTATAAGAAATAGCCCTAGGCAAACAAGTTATCCTAAGTATTTTATTGATAAGGATAATGAAAATGACAATATGGATGACGTAGCAAACAGTTTTAATCAATTCTTTGTAAATGTTGGGCCTGACCTGGCAGGAAAAATCCCTGATCCAGGGACATCTGGTGAAAGTTATGATAAATTATTGGAGAGAAATCCCTACTCAATGTTTCTGGAAAGCAGTGGAGGAGAAAGAAATATTGGATATTGTTACAAAATGTAAAAACAAAAAGTCTACTGATTTTAATGACATTGACATGACATTGGTCAAGAAAGTCATTGTGGGGATTTCAAAACCATTGACATTTATCTGTAACTTATCATTCCAAACCGGTACTTTTCCAAACAAAATGAAAACAAAGCAGCAAAAGTCACACCATTGTACAAAACTGGGAACAAGCGTCATTTCACAAACTACAGACCTGTCTCTCTACTTCCACAATTCTCCAAAAATATTTTAAAAAATCTTCAACGATAGAATACACATTCTTAGAAAAGCACAAATGATTTAATGACAGTCAATATGAATTCAGATCCAACAGATCAACATCACTCGCAGTAATAGAATCAGTTGAGGATATTACAAACGCCATTGAGCAAAAAAAATATGCAGTTGGGGTATTTATTGATATAAAAAAAGGCTTTGATACAATCCATCATGACATTTTATTCAATAAACTAGAAAGGTATGGGATAAGGGGGATAGTATTGGATTGGGTTTAAAGCTATTTGAGTAAAAGGCAGCAGTTTGTTAAGTTGGGAAATTATTCTTTATCATGTTGCGACATTGCTTGTGGCGTCCCACAGGGGTCAGTGAGGGGTCCCAAACTGTTCATCTTGTATATAAATTATATTTGTAATGTTTCCAATGCCTTGAGGTTGGTTTTGTTTGCTGATGACACTAATATCTTCTGTTTGCGGGAGAATTTAAAACAACTACAAGATATCCTCACTAAAGTGATTAGCAAAATGAAAACATGGTTTTATATAAAAAAATATCATTAAACTTAAGCAAAACAAAATTTATGTTATTTGGTTACTATAGAATGAACACACAAATACATATAAATATAAATGAAGTTGAAATTGAAAGTAAAATACATTTCTTGGGGTTATAATAGACGACAGAGTCAGCTGGTAATCACATATTACACATGTACAATCAAAATTATCAAGAAGCATTTATGTACTAAACAAAGTAAAACAGGTTCTAGATCAAAAATCACTCCGTATTCTCTACTGTTCACTAGTCTTACCATACCTTGGTTACTGTACGGAAGTCTGGGGCAACACTTACAAAACTTCATTACATTCACTAACTGCTCTCCAAAAAAAAGCAATACGCATTATTCACAATGTAAGATATCTGGATCACACTAACCCATTATTCATATGGTCAAAATTATTCAAATTTACAAATCTGGTGGAATTTCAAACGACACAGGTAATGTGTAAGGCTAAAATGAACATATAACCAACATTCACAATTTATTCAGTGATCCTGAGGGGGGTTATAATTTAAGTGCAGAGCGTCCGTACGACCAGGAAAATGTTTTGTATTGCCATCTGTGGTGTAAGGCTGTGGAACAGTTTGAGTGGGGAGATGAAGCAATGTCCAAACATTTTTGAGCTTAAAATGAAATATAAAGAAATAATTTTTACAAGGTACAGGAATGAAGGTGTTTAATATAGTGTATATGTTTATATGTATATATGTATTTGTATATTTGTATGTACATAGTGGTATTTATATAATATTGAATGTTTAATTAAATATTAACAAAGGATAACTAGACAATATTATTAGATAAATACGACAATATTATTAGATACATACGTAATTGGTAATGAATTTTATACTATTGAAAACTAACATATATTAATAATATATATATTTTTAAATTTTATATCAGTAATTAGGAAGCTGATAACTCATTATGGATAAATTAATTAGGGAGAAGGGTTGAGGTTAAACCCTTTTCAAACAGGCAAATCAATTGTTAGACAGTTAATTTTCATTTGTGGTTTTCATTGTGTGTAAATATTGCTTTATTGTAACCGTCCACTTGTTTTATCATTTTATTTTATTGTTTATCATTGCTTTTTTTATTTACTTGTTCTAAATAAAAACATTTTAAATTCAATTCAAACCATTCTCCAGGCTAATAAGCATTTTTAAAACAAATTATTGCATGGGGATTAAAGTTTATCTTCAACCTGGGGTCCCTTAAACATGGAACATATGGCTATCATACGACATGAGCCTGGCAGCTCCCCGACTGCGGGCTGCCCGATATGGAAAGCCAAGAGTGCCACAATCCGGCCCTAGATTGGCGGGGTAAAAGGGCTAAACCGCATCGTTTAAACCAGGGGTTCTCAAACTATATGGGGCCGGGGACCGCCCATAGGGCAGAATTTATTTCAAGGACCCCCTCATAACCGCTACACAAATGTAATCATATAGGCTCATGTCTATTTTTTCTGTTAGATGCTTTTGAACTCTTTTATGCTTCAATCTATCAGTGCTAATACCACAATAGTGTTGAATAAGCATTTTATTGTATTTTGGCATAACTTTACAATATGTAAATAGATTTTACTTTTTTATAAATGTGTGTATAAAAATTTCGCCCACATACACACAAATAGTTGGGCTATTTGGTAATTCATCACAGCAAATAACAATGAAGGACAGCGACAACGGTCAGTGCAAAAAACATTGATGTAACAGACAATATACTGTTGAACAAATAAAATACTCAATGCATTGAGAGACAATTGTTTGAGTAGATAAATCATGAATCAATGCTAAATCTGTGTGTATGTGTGTGTGTGTGTGTGTGTGTGGGGGGGGGGGGGGGGGCGGGGGGAGGGGAGGTGTTGAGCAAGTAAAAATGAACTGCAACAATAGTGCAACAGGCTTTCTGTATAGTGCTAAAAGACAATGAAAATGTACTGATGCAGTAACAGGTAAAGAGAGAATCAAACTTTTTAACTTTTTGAGAGAGAGAGAGAGAGAGAGAGAGAGAGAGAGAGAGAGAGAGGTGTTAACAGACAATACAAAAGCACTGATATAAGGTGACAATAATGCATACTTAAACAGAAAGAGAGATGAATAGGCACCCCATATTATGAAGATTAATGTGTCACTAATGAGATGGGTGTGCCTGTCTCTCACTACATAGTTTGTCCAGTCTTGGCGTGATGGACGATAAACAGACTCTAAGATAACTCTCTACATTGAGACGAGCTCTGTACTTTGTCTTCATTGCAGTCAAAGTTGAGAACGATGACTCGCATAAGTAAGTAGTAGGATATGGTAGCAATACCTGCATGGCCTGTGCTGTGAGCTCAGGATACTCACGTGAGAGGGAGGCCAAAAGTCTACATGGCTCACCTGCTGGAATCGGGCCTTCAGAGTCCGATCACAAGATAAGTCCACCAACTCATCCTCTGCTTTGCTAGTGAGGCCGCTACATGTTACTCCTGGAGCAAAGGGATCTCGCACCCAGTCCCAAGCATCAGTATTCACGTCCGCGAAGTACGAATTGAAGTGCTTGCGGAGTGCAGTGAGGTGAGAGGTGGCTACCTTTTTCACTGCAGCAACTGACAGGTTGTTTACGTGAAGATAATCCGTGAGTTGCGGGAACATGTCGGTCACTCCATCTTGGAGTCTACTTCTCCATAGCTCAGTTTTCCTCATAAAAGCAGTTATTTTGTCGCTAACGTCAAGGATGGATACATAGCGTCCCTGGATGGAGAGGTTGAGGCTATTGAGAATGTTGAATACATCCACAAGATATGCCAATTTGGCAACAAACTCAGGGTCGGAAAAAAACTCTGCGAGGTCGGGCTTTTCAGTCCTCAGAAACTCTGACATCTCGCTGCGTAGCTTGAATACCCGCTGAAGCACCTTCCCACGAGAGAGCCACCTTACTTCAGAATGGTAAAGCAGAGTGTCATGGCCCGCATCCATCTCCCGACAAAGTTGCCCAAACAAACGTGACTGCAATGCCCTCGACTTAACAAAATTAACTGCAGTTACAGCTGTACTCGACACAAAGTGCAGATCTGGTTCCATACCTTTGGAGGCGAGCGCTTGCCGGTGCAGCATACAGTGCACAGATTTCACTTTTGGATTTACTGCCTTTATCCGAGCGACAACGCTGCTCTTTTGGCCCGTCATTGCTGCAGCTCCATCAGTGCAAACAGCCATACAAAAAACTTGTTCAGGATCTTGAATACCTCCTCGCCGGTTGTCCTGCCAGGGACCTCTTTGCAGAACAAGAAGTCCTCCAGAATGGCTCCATCCCACAGGTAGCTTACAAGAGTGATAGCTGTGCTGCGCTAGCCACATCAGTTGATTCATCCAACTGTATGGAAAATTGCACCTCACTGCAACGAAGTCTCCCCAGAAGCTGTTGACAGATATCATCCGACAGGTTATCGATCCTCCACTTCACGGTGTCATCGGAGAGGGGTATGCTTTTTAATTTATTTGCTGCCTCTGTCCCGAGCATTATCTCACACATACCCAGGGTGCGATTTGCCGGTGGGGATGGTGGGGATTATCCCCCCCTCTGGTTTACACGTCCTACCCTCTGCTGAATTATTTTTATCCTCGGTGGGGATAAAAATTATCCCCCCCACCCAAAGTATTTTCACCATTACATCGTAATAATTAACAACCAAAATACACAGGGTCCGTCTTCATTTTGAAACATTTTAAAATGTTTCTCAAAATTATCCCCCCCTCTGGTTTTTTCACAAATCGCACCCTGCACATACCCACTGCTGCTGGGAGGATCAACTCTTGTGCGATGGTATGAGGCTTCTTGCATTTTGCTATCTGATGAGCCACTAAAAATGAAGCCTTCTGTGCCCTCTCAGACGTTAGCCAAATTAGTGAGTTTTGATCGTTGATGGATATATTCTTCACTTTTCCTCGTAAAGAATTCCTTTGATTTATCACTGTACTCCGGGTGCTTGGTTAGGAGATGACGCTTTAGCGGGCTTCAAATACTTTCTTTTCTTTTCAAAACTTGGTAATTAATACGGCGCGGTACCGAGCAGTTGAAAACAATGTTGGCGTCTCCTGTGGCTGCCTTGCGCACCTGCGTTATATTACTTAATCTGACTTTGGCAGTAATGTTGCGCCATGCACGCAAGTGTAAACGCGAGCATCATAGCTGCGTGCCTGCCTGCTTTCAGCGAGTAATTAATATTATTTGTAATTATTTTTATTTTTTTTAAATAAATATCAGTCACAGCACTCACAGCGGCCTTTCCTCTTTGGGTAAGTCGAGTAATTTAATGCCAACCGTAAATCTTGCATATCAAGTAGGCTAGCAAACAACATTGCAACTTCAACTCAGTGTCCGCTGACTTTCTGCTTTATGTGAAATTCATAACAAGTCGTGCATGTATGCAAGTGTGTGCGGTTTTGTTTTTGTAAGTACTGGTTCGAGAACCGTTTTAGCACCGGAACCGTTTGAAAAGTACAGAGTAGGCACCGGTATCGGATAAAACCCAAACGATACCCAACCCTATTATAGAGTTGGATCCTTATCCGAGATCTTCGACAAAACATAGATTAAAAGATTTAAAGATTCAAAGGGTTTATTTGTCACATTCTCATACAGGATATTCAGTGAAATGTTTGTGTGACATACTCTGTATTTTCTGTGCTTAAAAAATAAATAAAATACAATAGGAAAAAAAATAGAATACAACATACGCTTTAACCTAAATTGAGAATATTATACATTCTTTCTGCTTACTGTCCTAATCCTACTTGCTCTACCCAGGCGCCAGCTCTCACCTGAAGTATCCAGAGTATCTGCAGGATGTGAGAATAGTTGCGTCTTATCTCTGGCTGTTTGTTGCATGTGTCAAATTCTGGGTCATCTCCGGACCTGATTCCCTGGATAATCTCTGGAGTTCCTCCTGAGTTCAGGGTTGAGAGGCTTGGAGGACGCGGATCACCTTTGGGGCCTGCCACCTGCTGGGTGCTTGCAAGGGAACATTTGAGATTCACAGCTTAGGCCACAAGGTCTCCTTCAAGTGCTCCAAAGTCGTTAGTGTCATAGACATTGTTGTTGTTTTGTGGTCATTGTATTGCACAATACATTATTGATACAATGCACCACAGTGCCAAACAGCAGTGGATATACAAGGCTTAGGAAATGGAGTGGGGGGAGATGGGTGGCCAGAAACACAGAAAGGCATACATTAAATATGATCAATCTCTGGGGTTCATTGGCTCGACCGCTAGGGCTAACGAGGGATACCTTGCAGCGACCGGGTCTGATTCCCACCTGTATACTATGTGTTCTTCTCTTTTCTAACCTGCTGCCAGGTCTCTCTTCACCGTCCTGTCAATAAAGTCCAAATGGGAGCATTGGTTGGAGACCGACTGTTCTTTCAATGTAGCACCTCCCGCACTGCTCACCCATGCGTCCCACTGGGCCCTTTCTCTACTTCTTATAGAGCAGAGTGTGGATCATTAGCACAAGGCCACTTTATTATCTATTCAGCAAAACGCTGTTCACAGGGCTCTAGGAGGGAATAAATCCCCTCGTAAAACATCCAAATGAAAATGATCTAAAGACAATTAAAACAAAGAAGTAAGGCGGCATCACATCTCGCTCGCATTTCTAGGAACAGACATGGCAATAGTCAAGAGACACAAGCTATCTGTCTGTCTGCACACAGACATACAGACGAGCTCTGTCAGGAGGACAGCGCACCCGCTGGTGTGTGTGGAGCTCTGATTGTACACACCCTTTCTTTGACTGGATCGTAACATGGCACTGATGAAGAGCTGCACACTGGTGCTGCGGGAAATGAAGCCACACAGGGAGGGGGAAGAAGGGGAACACAGACACACACATGCACACACAGCAATACACACACATGCATGAAATCAATAGTTTACAAACATACTGTATATAGCCACATATCCAGCTACTGGGCATGGACTAGTTCAGAAAACCAGTAAGTATTTGTGGCCACGCAGGGCGACAGCCAGCTCGTCGGGAGCAGTTACAGTTAGGCGTCTTGCTCAAGGACACATCAACACTCAAATAGGAGGAGCCAGGGAACAACAGGGGGTCAACCTGGGTCAACCCACTCTTCCTTCTGAGCTACTGCAGCCCTATTTCTCTTGCTTCTTCCTATTCAAAACATTTTCCCTATGTATTGGTGTCCTTAATGTCTGTCTTACACTGGTCGCCTCTGTTATCCCTTGTAGGGGGGAGTTGCATGGAGATACAAAAGTTGCATGGAGTAGCAACTCTATGAATGAGGTGCGTTTTTTATCAATAATTGTGGGTTAAGATGGGGTGCCCATACTAATAACGTAGACTGTCCTGTGCCAATATATATTTCACCTTGCAAACAGTCTACAATGTTATGGCTTGCCCAGCAGGGGGCAGCCTGGTCCTGACTGGAATGAGTTTGAGTCACAAACAGATGTAGAAGACCTAGAGAAGGGAGATCCTTGGTGTGTGTGTGTGTGTGTGTCTCTATGACCTTTTAATCAGTGAGACAATACACACACACACACACACACACACACACACACACACACACACACACATATGCCAGCAAACAATAATCAGATTCCATGGGCTGTAGGAAGGGCGTGATTGGATTAGCTCTTATGTTGGTTTTATCGCCGTCTAAAGGTTGATGGCATATTGAGGCACGACAATCACTCATCTGAGACAATAGATTAAATAACCATGCCATGTCGATTTCCATATGTAAGGGTAACACCAGCATTGGATATTTGTTTGTTTGTGTGTGTGTGTGTGTGTCTGTGTGTGGTGTGTGTGTCAGTCTGTGTGTGTGTGCTGACAAAGAGGTAAGACGATGATGAAAGGATGAAAGAAGATAAGGTATCTAAGTGAACTGCAGGAAGGACACACACACACACACACACACACACACACAAACACACACACACACACTAATGCTCAATGACATATTGTCATATCTATTTACCAGGTTTTACATCCTCGTCACACATTTACATTTCAAACTAACAGCAGGACCGTCGTGAGAGAAACAATATCACATATAACCGCAAGCGGTGATTAACGGGGTCCGAGCAAAATTAAAAGTCAAGAACACACTAATGGAAGATATATAAATATAATATATAATTGACATATTTAAGGAAAGATGTTCCACTTATAAACTTGAACTCCAACCTCATTCACATGGTCAAAATTTCTGTTAATAAGCACACAACATCCAGAAAACTCAAAGAAAACTCATTTCTCAAGTGAATTAAGGGCTTTCTTCAAAGTATATACCTGAAAATCTTTGAAATTCTGGGGAAATTAAACATTTATAGTCAAGAACACTAAGTAACACTAACACTAAATATAAATATGACGGAATTAATAATGAGGGAAAAATGGTTAACGAAGAAGTTAATTCCATACTGTGTGTTGACAGTCTGATTCTTGGAAACGAATGAGCCGGAATGTTGATTACCTGATGAATTTCAGGTGCTGTTCAGGATTCGAACTCTCAAGCTAAGGATCACCAGTACACGGCATTATCCCGTTGAGCCACTGACATTCCTGAACTGCATGAAGCCTCATTCACATCGTGAAATTGTCGATTGAAAAGCACACAACATCAAGAAAACTCCAGGCACACATTTCATAAAAGAATTAAGGGCTTTCTTAAAAGAGTACAGATCTGAAAATTTGTACTGTTAATGGTTTCCACCTAATGATAGCCCTATGGTAATTATACAATAACAAAATGGTCATAAAGGCAAACTGGGTTGAGTCTGTGGATGTTTGGCTTTTCTATGAAATTGTGGGAAAAGTAAACATTTTTAGAGCAGAAGACCAGAGATTAGACCTAGAGATTAATATGATGAAATAATTTTGAGTCCAGGTCAATCTAGTAAGGAGAAATAAGGCTAGTTCATGTTTTTTTTAAATAGCACCACCTTTCGGTGCAGTACCACAATTTGGGTTTCTGGGTAGTGGGTTCAAGTTCAAAGTTCAAAATACTTTATTGTCCCCCAATGGGGCAATTTGTTGTGTAGTAGATAGTATACAGATCCAAGTCACACACACACACACACACACACACACACACACACACACACACACACACACACACACACACACACACACACACACACACACACAATAAAAAACACTATACAATCAATAAATAGTAGTCAACAAATATGTAAAAAAAAATAATAATACACATAATATATATATAAATATATAATATATATATATAGAAAGGCAGAGGCTCAGCATATCCAAAGTGTGAGTTGCCCCCCCCCCCCCCCCCCCAACTTCTGTATACAGAAGGTTTTATCTGCGGTTCTTTATGGAATTTAGAAGTAGGGTGGCTGCGGGAATAAAAGAGTGTTTATGTCTGTTGGTTTCGTCAATAATGGATCCTAAGTATTTGTACTCTTTAACAACCTCCTATTTCCTGACCATTTATACAAGTTTTTACCTTGTTAATGACATTACGCCTAAAGTCGATACGCATGTCCTTAGTCTTAGAGGCATTGAGTTCAAGAGAAGCATCCTGACACCATGTTGCAAAGTGGTCGATTATCGGACCGTGTGAAGTTTCCTCATTGTTCAGTAAGCTGACAATAACCGTATCATCAGCAAACTTCACAATGTGTCGGTCATCAGTCACAGAGCGACAGTCATTGGTGAACAGAATGTATAGAAGGGGAGAAAGAACACATCCCTGCGGAGAGCCAGTTGATGTGAGGGCCAAGTCAGAAAGGTTACTATTTGCTCTAACTTGCTGGGATCTATTAGTGAGGAAGTCTAATATCCAGCCCAGTATTGGTATCCACCTAATAATAGTCATATGTTTTTTTTATACAATAACAAAATGGTCATATAAGAAAAATGGGCTAACTGCTCTAACTTTATTGATCAACATTTCTCAAATGGAACTAAATAAAACAAATTCTGTTTGATGATTTTTGTGAGGCATGGTCTAAAGATTTTATGTGGAGATTTTGGTGAAATCTTGATTATTTCTGTAGCCTGTGAATCTTTTTATCATGTTTAGCTTTAAGATGAAATTGTGGGAAAAGTAAACATTTTTAGGGCATAAGACCCGGGTTTTATAAATGCATCTGTTTCTAAACATTAATATTCTGGAAGAGTTTTGAGTCCAGGTCAATCTGGTGAGGAGAAATAAGCCTAATTCATGATTTTTTACAATAGCGCCACCTTTGGGTGCAGTACCACAAATTTGAAAAATTCAAGAGTTTTCTACTTACGGTATAGGCTGCAGTATGACTTTACAGAATTTGAGGGAAAAAAAACCTGTTACAGAAACAATAGGGGACCAAGCACCTTCGCTGCTCGGACCCCTAATTAAACAAGGTATTTCTCTCTCTCCCTCTCCCTCTCTCTCCCTCACAGCATATTGAGAGATAACACAGAGTGAGGCGAGCAGGGTTGGATGTTGGCTCCGTAGGTAGGAAGGTATGCTTATTTCTTCTATGCGGCAAAGCTCTCCTGCCAGCCCCCCCTCCCCAGCCCCCCCTCCCGAAACTAGCAGATTAGTCCTAGTCCACTACCCGGGGACTGGTACATAAACTATACAGACCATGGAGGCTTCTCCATTGAGGAGAGGGAGGAAGATCCTCCTTAACATTGTTGAGAATAAAAAATGTAGATTGCCCAGACTACTGTAATGAATTAATGCCCTTAAATATGACTACTTTAATGCCTTTGAATATAAAATGTTCGTTTCCCTGGGTAAAGGAACATTAGCACCCACTATCGCCTATTGACAATTACTTCAGTGAGGATGTTCCTCCCTCAGCCTCCATTGACTCCCATTCATTTCCCCGAAAGTACTGGCGGCCGGTGAATAACATGGGTTTCAATGGGAGAGAGGAGGAAAGTCCTCCTCTGAGTGGGTGTGACCTTAAGGGGTCTGATTCGCGTAAAAATCTATTCACGCTGCGCTATTAACCAATAAGCAGGATCCGTGGCTGGTGAGCAGTTGCCAGATTGGGTAGATTTTCCACCCAAATGGGCTACTTTTAATCACGTTAGCCTGGAAAAATTATCATTGGGCGGGAAATTGGCCCAATCTGGCAACACTGTCCATAACAAACCCGCTCTGTATTGCCGCTCAGTCTAAGAGACGCAAAGCAAGTGAAATCATCAGAACGATAGCGAGATTCTAACATTTGCAAATACAGTGTACAATGGAAACATTGGAAACGGAGGACATTGTCCATGTTTTATTACACAAAGCATTACATTCATTGAGTTAAAGTGCTAAGTTAGCGACCAAAGAAAACGGTAGACTACTTCCCAAAATCAAGATCACCAAAAGTAATGGCAACGTCAGTGTTGTGAGTGCTACATGGTTTGCTAGGTACTCATTGCTTACTGGTATCATTACTAGCAATCAACTTTATTGCCGGCCCTGTTTGCTCTTGAATAATGGCAAATCTCCAACGTGGGCTGTTCATGGTTTCACTGATGAAACAAATCTTGATGCTATCCGACTTTCCTTGCAAGGCACCATGCTTATAGATCAGGTTGTTTGAAATAATGTTCTTTTTCTTTTTACTAGTTTGTTACTTTGACCGTTCTGTTTGGTATTGTGGAAAGGGTGTGGAAAGGATAAATGATTCAGAGCATGATGCATTTTAAATGTCATCACTTTTGATCTCGAGTCTTTTCTTAAAACGATTGTAACTGAAAATAAACATAGCTAAATAATAACCAATAACTTCAGTCATTGAGGTTAAAAATAGGCCCAATGATTTTTTTAATTTACTTTTACAAATCAAGAGTAGGCCTGATTTGACTAATGGGCTTTGCATCCTTTCCTTCTGCCCTTACAGTCCATTTCAAAGACATGCTGCCCATCAGCTTTCAAATTACAGTGATGCCACTGGTGGCTTTGTATCAATTTTATTCACGTAACTATCCCTCCCTACTATTTTATAGTTCACCAAAACACCCTGAAACAACTTGAGTCTCACATTCTTATGCCACCATACACCAACACTTCAAGCAGGCCAATGGCAACCAAGCGCGCAGTCCTTCCTCCCTCACTTTAAAAACCACCAGCCGCCACTGATACAGACCCATGGTCACGAGTGAGCCTGTGTTTGTTCTACGATGGGTTACTAAGGTTTCTAACTCTCACACACATAGGAGACTTCTAGAGCAGGGATGGGTGGTTGGGAAAACATGCTTACCGGCCCAAAGAAATCTAATGATTGTTGGCAGCTGAGCCCACAATAAACAACATGATTTTAGACGTCAAAAAACAGTTCACAACCTCTGCTTAATAGATAGTTTGACACCGTCTAAATCAAAGTAAAGTTGAAAGCACCCTATCTGATCTGTCGGAAAGTTCTCAAAGCTCAAACTAGAACAGAACTGGTAGGGTGAAATAAATGCTGTTCTCAGATCAGCCCGTAGACTGTCGTCAGCTAGCAGCCATATTGGTGATTTGGGTAGGAGTCCTTGGTTAATCCTGCATCCCAGGTCCCACCAGGTAGCCTTTAGAATGCATTTCCATGGAGTTGTCCCGGTTTCTCAAATGTTCTAGAAGCTCTCCACCCAACTAACCAAAATGGCTGCTAGGTGAATAGGGCTGGTACATCAGAATGGGATCGTCATGGGATTTCTTGTTGACGTTACTCCGACATTTTGAGAGTACTGAAGGGAGTTGTAGAAATGTAAAACCTTAAATCAACCTTAATATACTGTATCCCAGACGAGTCCAAACTTTGTTTTGCAACGTCTCGTATGAGAAGTTTCAAGCACAACAATCTCCCTACATTAATAATCATTTCCTGATTAATTACCAAACTATGTCTAAAACACTGCTACTACCGCTACCACTCTTGTTTACGCCACTTACAAAATGTAGGCGGTCATTGTGATGTGACATAATTTTAAGTTTTATTGTGTCCCTTGTCAGATGCCATGTGACAACATGACATTTGAGATGCGCACACACATGCTCGCTCACAAATGAATATACTCTCACTCTGATAATTTTGAAAAGCTATTGGACCTTGGCTGCTGGCTTGTGTGTGTGTGTGTGTGTGTGTGTGTGTGTGTGTGTGTGTGTGTGTGTGTGTGTGTGTGTGTGTGTGTGTGTGTGTGTGCTCTGCAGTGGTACTGTATACAGCTGATGTAATCTGTCATATACATAATGTATAAGGTACGATGGGCCAGCTCTGTCTATCTGGCTCAGCACTATGTCAGGAAGCCACACTTGGTGAACATGGTGGGAAGAGGGGCATCATTTTGCTAAAATCTGTGCCAATCGGGGAATGAGTTAGCGGGAGATGGTGTCAGTGGTCTCTCTGTTCTCCTCCACTGGGGTCAGATCTTTGGTCTCTTCACGCACCTTTTGCAATGCTTAGTTCAGTGGCAATATTAAAAATGGATTTTTGTCTGAAGTTCTAGCCATAACCTGGCAGTGCCCAGACACTTTTATTAACAGCAGCATTATTCTATTCTTTATGTTGTGTGATTGGGTGATCTCAGCACATGGTTTTATGGCCAGATCCCTGCCTCGCTCGTAAAAACGATGTGGTCCAAAAACGTTGGACCACAATGCCTATTGATTTTTTTCTTATTTCTGTCAGTTGGCCTCTCTGCTCCTTCAGCCCTCCTCAGGCCCTCTCCTCCACCGTGCTAGCCTCTGCTTCCTCCACCTCATTAGAGGGAGCAATAGATGGGCTATATGTTTGCTGTTAGCTTAGAGCGCTAGTAAATCATTCTAATCACACTTCTCTCCCTTCTCCCCCTATTCTTCCTTCTCATCTCTCCTTTCTCCTTCTCACTCCTCCTCCTCAGCCTGTCATTTCCCGTGCCCCCCAGTCTCCCTCATTAGTAGGTCCTTCCTAATCATCTGTAAGTGCAACCCCACACCAACAGGCCGTACACACACACACCTATTTCAAAAGGTCATTTATCTGGAAGTCTATAAATTCCATAATAAGGAGAGAAAAGTATTCATCACTCAAAGTGGATGGCCATGGGTCATGGCCATCTGTTTGTTGTTGATTCACACTTTAATAGGAGAGTAAAGCAAGCTCCATGTCTAAAGAAAGAGTGTGTTTGTGTGTCATTGACAGGACATTAAGCGTGTGTTTATGGGGTCAAGTAATCATAACCAGCGATAAACCTCCGAGCGCCCTGATTGTAGGTGATGGTCTTTGAACATGATCTTGTTGTTGTGATGAGTCTCATCTTAAAGACACAGGCACCAGTCTTGGTGCAGGCTTGGTGCAGCTGTGTGGGTCAGCTGCAGTGGTGCTGTGTCTAACTGTGTTTGTGTGATCTATCCCTCTAGGGTCAGGGTATCCTTGGGTCCTGGAGGCCCCAGCTCGGGACTTTATATCTGGTAAAGACAAACTGGTCTGTGACCCCCTCCCCCCCAACCTACATGGCCCAGCCCCACCCCCAACTCCCCCCCACCCTGCCAGCTTCTTAATGTCCTACGTTAATATCCCCATCATTAACATCTCAACAAGCAATGTTCCAGCTTTGTGAAGTGTTACTAGAGGACCATTCTCCTTGGTCAACTCAGTGTGTGTGTGTGTCTGTGTGTGTGTGTGTTTGTTTGACTAATGCCATCATTAATATCTCAGCAAGCAATTTTCCACACACACATTATTGTGTGTGTGTGTGTGTGTGTGTGCGCAGGAGTATGTGTGTTTTCACTGCTTCATTTTGCGTCCACTAGCCCTGACAGCGTGCAGTGTGTGTCTTTCCCGCTGGCTGCATTAATGAAGCACACACACTTTTTTATGAGTTGTAATGTATGAGTTGGTTTGGCAGAAACCTCACCAGCCCAGCCTTTCTTACTACTCGCCACAGGCGTTAATGGAAAGTCATAAACTGCCTGGTGTGTGTGTGTGTGTGTGTGTGTGTGTGTGTGTGTGTGTGTGTGTGTGTGTGTGTGTGTAGGTGTGTGTGTGTAGGAGTGTGTGTCTGATTATGCAGTGCAAGCTGTAGAGGACCACGTTGATCAATGTCTTGCCTCTTGCTTAGAAAACAGACAAATAATATACACACAAATACACATACACATTCTTATACACGCACACACACAAGCATGCATGCATGCACGCACGCACGCACGCAAGCATGCGCGTGCACACACACACACACACACACACACACACACACACACACACACACACACACACATCAATGTTTTTATCAGTCATTGCCAGCTCTCTGTTTGTGTGTTTGGGTGTGTCTGTGTGGGTTGTGTGAGTCCTCTATATTTGTGTTGCATTCCATAATTGAGTTAGAAAGATGTCGGCCCTGGATTGATGAGGCCTGTGTTCCAATCCCTCTGTTCTCACAGGGTGAACATCAGGCTGGTGTTGCGTTTTCACTGCACATATTTGTTATGTGTTGCGGAATACTATTGAATCCACAATGGAAGTGTTACAGGTCATCAGATAGCAACACACTCGCGTGTGTTTGTGTGTGTGGGTGTGTGTGTGTATGTGTGGCACACAAAGTGGATGTGATGCAGTTGTTTGTCTGCCGAGGACTGTAGAATGTAAACGCTGACCATGCAGCTCCAGGAGATTGGGAAAAGAGGGTTGGGGGGGGGGGGGGGGGGGGGGGGATTTGGAATTGGAGGACAGGATTGTGGGGGGAGAGGGGGAACGAGGGATGCAGGAGCTGAGGGACGGGAGAGAATAAAATGGAGAGGAGAGGCGTTGGGGGATGGAGAGAGGCGGAGAGCGTTGAGCGCAGTAGCAGCAGGTGTCCTATTGGCTGCTGGTCTCTCAGGCTTACTTCCAGAAAATGAATTGACTTTACCTTTCCCCTGTGTGATTACCACACACACACACACACACACACACACACACACACACACACACACACACACACACACACACACACACACACACACACACACAGACACAGACAGAGAAACACACACACCACAACAGTGCGTGCAGCCGTATGCTAACACACAGGCTAAGCCCACTCCGTGATGATTGATGCTCATTGTCATGCCGGATGCCATATGTTGGTATGTTGGCTCTGTCTGCCTCGGTGTGGATTGTGAGGAACTCATGCAAACCAGCTCATTAATCACTATCCACTGTGCATGAGTTGTGGCCGATGGATTCAGAAGATGTATGTTTATCCCCCAGAATCTCCCATGCGGCCGCACTCTCACCTGATGAAACTGTTGAAACCCCACCATAAATACAACCTCATTGACACGGTTGAATACAAGCAACCTAACAAAAGCGGTCTCAGGTTTAGCTACTCTATCCATGATTGGTAAATGCATCAAACGGTTTCCTTATATGCATTATTTAAATATAATATATTTTATATGACAGTGAAAGAGGCAATGTTCGGAAGACAACTTGATAACGATGAAGGGTTCTGTAATGTTTTTTCAAGAGTAAGTGACGATTAGAGTTATGGTTCCCTCACTGATGAGAACGACCAGCCACTCTCAGAGTGTGGGTGATGTGAGAGATCTGGGATGGATAATAGGGGCATAGCTAAACCTTTCTATCCATGTAATGACTGCATGCCCAGTGCGGCTCAGTGCAGTCATTGGTGTGGGCAAAGACGCAAAGGAACATTGTGGATGTGTTACACACACACACACACACACACACACACACACACACACACACTCGCAGACACAAACACACACACACACAGAAAAAAAACACAGCTGCTAAGAGTAAGAGAGGGGAAGAGTGATGTGTGAGCCCACTCTGTCGATGTGGTAGCAGCCATTGCAGGCAGGCCCTTACATTTTTTTTATGTAACGGTTTATGCTTTGACCGATTAGCATAAGGAACACACCAACATGAGGGAGAGGGAATGATCAATCAGCGAAGTCACAACTTTTCTCTGTTTTGGGACCTCAGTGGTGGAACGAGCTCCCTACCGATGTCAGGATCGCAGAGTCGCTGTCCAGCTTCCGCAAAAGACTCAAAACTCACCTGTTCAGAGTTCACCTCGACTCTGCATAGAAACCAATTCACAGCCACCATTGAATGTTGTACGTCCTGGCACTTGTACATTGCACTTATTCAAGGTACTTAATTGTGTAGCATCTACAGTAGCTGCTATCTTTGCTTTACACGGGGAATGGGTTAGCCTAGCGATTGTAATACTTGCACTTGGTTCTATGAACGTCTTTACTGTACCGACAGCGATATATTGTTTCACTTCTTATGACAAATGTACTTATTGTAACAAATGCACTTATTGTAAGTCGCTTTGGATGAAAGCGTCTGCTAAATGCCCTAAATGTAAATGTAAGGTTTGACTGTATTACTCTCCACGGTCTTTATGTATTTACGGTTCAACTTATCCTTCCCTCAAGTAGAATTGGAGGCACTCTCTCTCTCTTTGTGTCTCTCTGTCTCTGTATCTCTCTCTGTGTGTCTCTGTGTTTCTCTCTGTGTGTCTCTGTGTCTCTGTGTTTCTCTCTCTGTGTCTCTGTCTCTCTTTGTGTCTCTGTTTCTCTGTGTCTCTCCCTGTGGATCTGTGCTAAAGGAGCAGCATGAAGAGCTGAGTTATGCAGGTTGCCATGCGTGTTAACGGTAATGTAATTCGCTTGGGGTATTAGACAGAACATCTGAATGAGGGCCCCCCTTGTGCATAAAGCTACATACATTAATGGATGAAAAGGAAGGCACAACGGAATACATTTGTTTAATGGCAGATATCTCCGCCTGTGCATTGTGTAACACTGCATGTCATAAGAGTGCAGTAGATTTAAATAATTTACGTGTTTTTTTTGTTGTGTTGCAGCACAAGAATATTGCTTTGGTGGGGAAAAGTCTCTCTTGACTGTCAATCTCTGTCTCCATCTTTATCTTTCAATCGCTCGCACGATGGCGAGAGAGGACATAACGCATGCACACTGGCCAGGGCTCATTTAAGTTGCCTTGGATACAGAACACATCCGGCTCCACTGGCTCACAAAATAGCTGTCCTCAGTATTGTGTGTGTGTGTGTGTGTGTGTGTGTGTGTGTGTGTGTGTGTGTGTGTGTGTGTGTGTGTGTGTGTGTTGTGTGCGCACACTCATGCTCTACCGATGTCGGTGCGTTTGTGCTCAAATGGGAAAGCGTTTGAGTGCAGGTGTGTGTGTGGGTGGGTGTTTGAGATTAAGCAGGAGCTGAGAGAGAGAGAGAGAGAGAGAGAGAGAGAGAGAGAGAGAGAGAGAGAGAGAGAGAGAGAATAAAGTCACCAATCGTTCGAACTGCAATACGTCTACAGACTGAGCAAACCTAATAATACCTCTAAGAAGACAGGATTGCACAGATGTGCATGCAGCCAGCATGTGTGCACACACACACACACACACACACACAAATGTGCGCACACACACGTGCGGACACACACACACCCACTCTCTCACTCACTCACTCGTTTGCATAACTATACCAACACCTAAACATACACAGGCTGACTAACCTCACAGAAGAGGGTTTGGATAAATAAATCATAATGATCGGTGATGACACACAACATAGACACAATCATGAACAAATACGCAATGCATAATATTGTACACATGAAAGAAATGAGGTCAAACACTTCTGCTTAGGGACTGACAGCCCTGGGAAGGTGATATGTATGAGTTTATGAGGGTGTGTGTGTGTTTTAGTATTTCAGACAGACACACTGTTGATTGGAAATGGTGCAAGTATATAACTCTGCCACCATAAATTATTCACGTCTTCTTCCCTCCCTTCCTCTCCCAGAACTCTCTCCTTCTGCCCTCCCCTCCCAGAACTCTCTCCTCCTGCCCTCCTTCTCCCAGAACTCTCTCCTTCTGCCCTCCCCTCCCAGAACTCTGTTCTCCTGCCCTCCTTCTCCCAGAACTCTCTCCTTCTGCCCTTCCTCTCCCAGAACTGTCTCCTTCTGCCCTCCTCTCCCAGAACTCTCTCCTTCTGCCCTCCTCTCCCAGAGCTCTCTCCTTCTGCCCTCCTCTCCCAGAAGTCTCTTCTTCTGACCTCCCTCCCATTCCCAGAACTCTCTCCTTCATGCCCTCCCTCCCTCTCCCAGAACTCTCCCCTTCATTCCCATCCTCAGTCACTAATGAAGATGAAATTAAACGGTTGTTTGAATCTATGTTTGCATTTCCGAATTCAAAGAGGGATCTGAAGCAAGTCCTTTGAATTTTGGTTGTCCCATTCAAAGAAGTGTGTTGGTTCTGGTTGTTTTCCATCTTTGCTGCCTGCTCCAGAGCAGGTCTGAGTGTTAAAGGGAATACTTACTAAATACATACTAAAGGGAACAGGAGTCAGGCCTACAAACATGAAGTTGAAGCATCAAGGCGTTGTATACAAAACAGTTGGCTTCTTGGGCCTGGTACAATTATCCCAAGTCTGGAGACAAAGTCATTCAAACTTGATCTGCTTTTTATTTGGACGTTGTACTGGGTTCTGAGGTGCGTTATTCAACCACTTGATGTCAACAATCAAGATAAGAATCTGATGCACATCTCTAGAAAGAGCTTTCTGAACAACAACAATAACGGCCCATCAATTGCCAGGACATTGTAGGTGAACCGATACCAACTGCATGTACCTAAATGTAAATCACACACTCACACTTCTTTGTAAACACTTGGGCCTCCTGCCACAGTTCAGCCTCCTCCTGACACTCACTCACACTCAATGCTCCAAACCTCGAGTGGCATCTGGCAGAGGTGAGGGTGAAACGGGGACAGCCTCATAAGGAGGGTAGAGAGAGACTGATAAACCAGCTGCATAAAAGATGAGCTGTACTGACAATTAGTCAACATTAGTCAATGGAAACATGAAGTGTTTGTCTGTGGGACAAAGTGTGAGTGTGTGTGTGTGTGCATGTTGTTCTGCAGAGCAAAAGTGATCTTATGTAACATGTAAAAACCCGTTGGCAAAGTGATGCTCACTGGTTCTCATCTGAAGCTCCCCGGACAAGCAGTGTTTTGGCCCTACGGCCCTCTACGTGCATCCTGTCCCAGATGGTTTCAAGCACTGTGTTGGCTCTACTGTACGTGCATGCTGTCCCGGATGTTGGCCCTGCTTTACGTGGATCCTGTCCCGGATGTTGTCCCTGCTCTACGTTCATCCTGTCCCGGATGGTTTCACAACCAGCTACTTAGAACACTTCCTAGGCTCAGCGTTAGCTCACCAGTTTCCTCCTGAATGAGCAGAGGCGTTCATCAGGTTGCTGTTATGAGCTCTGTTCATCAGGTTGCTGTTATGGGCTCTCTTCAACAGGTCGCTGTTATGGGCTCTGTTAATCTGGTCGCTGTTATGGGCTCTGTTCATCAGGTCTTTACCTGTTATGGGGTCTGTTCATCAGGTCTGTACTTGTTATGGGCTCTGTTCATCAGGTCTGTACCTGTTATGGGCTCTGTTCACCAGCTCACTGTTATGGGCTATGTTCATCAGCTCACTGTTATGGGTTCTGTTCATCAGGTCGCTGTTATGAGCTCTCTTCATCAGCTCTCTGTTATGGGCTCTTATCACCAGCATTCTGTTACGGGCTCGGTTCAGCACGTGGTAGAGAGGACAACACTTCAGGAGATTTCTTGGCGGTCTCTTACTGGTTGGAGGGGCGGGGAGTAAAGGTTGGCGGTGCGCGGTGCATCGAGGTTTAGAGCTGGAGGTTATAGTGCGGCGTTGTGCGGTCAGCCGCTATACTGCATCGCTTTCAAGTGACACAGGGATGAGCTCCCAGGGTCGGGGTTGACAGCGTTGCCAAGTTTTTCCTCTGTTGACGAGTGCTGAAGCCCAACCTAGCACGGCGCTACCCTCGGCACGGGGACAGCTCGACCCTCCACCCTGTAGATTCCAAATATTACAGCTTTGTTTGAACAGTGGCTTTCTTCATCTGCAAACCTTAATTATATATGTTTGATGAGTTAAAAGCGCTGAACTGTCAAGTGTTGGCTTGCTGTGTTCTGAATGCACTCCCCCCCCCCCCCCCCAATATAACTGTCAAAGCAAATGTTAACGTGAGCCTTCCCTCAATGTTTTAACCTGTCCTTTTGGAACAGAGTTTGACATGCACGTTCTGTACTACTGTTGTACTCACCTGTTTACGCCTCCCTGCCTCACCTCCCTCCCCCCTCCTTCTGTCCTCCCCTCCTCCCTCCCTCCCTCTCTACTCCCTCCCCCATCCTCCCTCCTCCCCTTTCTCCCTACAGTCTGCACGGTGCGCTGCCAGAAGTTCCTGATCTCGCGGGTGGGCGAGGATTGGATCTTCCTCATCCTTCTAGGGCTGCTGATGGCGCTCGTCAGCTGGGCGGTGGACTTCTGCATCGCCATCTGCCTCCAAGGTGACCCAGGATGAGAGGAGTCATGTGCATTTGTATTGTGCACCCTCTAATGTATGTGGTCAGGATAGATACTGCCTTGGTCACTGGGAGCAGTGGGATAAAGCGATTCAAAGGCAGGTGACAGGTGATGGGAGACTGGGGATCGGGGATGGGCATGTGATGGATCATTGAAGGGCACAGACTAATACCTGCAGTCACTTTTCTATTACAGCTATTAACTCCATTAAACTATATCTGAGCTGGAACTTTCTCAATGAAACACCCGTCCAAGTAAATCCATCCCTAGAATCCTTCCTCATAAATGATGTATTCTGGTCCACTCTCCCACCAGACGACAATAACTCTAAGTGTAACTGGAATGATGTACAATAACCGTACACTGCTCTACAGCTCAAGCGTCTGGGGGTTGTAATGGAAAAGCTTTCATAGGGCAGGTTTACCCGGATCCAATAGAAACACATGTGCGTATTGTCCCCTCCCCGTTGAACACTTCATCAAATAATCTTCACTTCATGCATGACTAGCTGCGTGCCAGTGGGAAATGCAAACATGGAGCAGCACTGAGAGCACATCGGAGCAGTGATGTGGCTTTAGATGAGCTGCTTTGTGAGGAGTTAAGATGACACTCAAGACACACTTCAGATGATCACACCACACTTCATGCTGTGTGTGTGTCCTTGTGTGCGTGTGCGTGCGTGTGTGTGTGCGTGTGTATGTGCGTTGCTATAGCTGCAGATGTTGCTGCAAACAGGTGAGTAATCTTAGATGAAAGTGCTTTGACGGAGCGTTGTGTGTCTTGTACACAGTGTGTGTGTGTGTGTTTGTGTGTGTGTTGAGCCAGAGCGAATGGCGTTTTTTACAGAGAGAGAGTTGGATTTATGACAGTTATCCAGGCAAATCCTCTTCACACGCACGCATGCACGCACATACACACACAGACACACACACACACACACACACACACACACACACACACACACACACACACACAGGAAATCACTGCTTAGTTTCTCTGTTGTCCCCAGTCAGATATTTCTCCTTCCATGCGTGTCAGTGTTCCATGGTTATACACACGTCCTTCATCACATGTAGGTTGGTTGTGCGTGCTCACAAACCACAATGCTTTTCCTTATGTGTGTGTGTTTCTCTCCTTGTGCACTTTTCCATGTTTGTGTCTCCGTGTCTTTCTTTTTGTGAGTGTGTGAGTTTCCCTGTATGTGCATTTGTGTGTGTATGTGTGTGTGTGTGTGTGTGTGTGTGTGTGCGTGTGTGGGGGTGTGTGTGTGTGTGTGTGTGTGTGTGTGTGTGTGTGTGTGTGTGTGCGTGTGTGTGTCCACAGCACAGAAGTGGATGTATGGCGGTCTGGACAGTAATGTGTTCCTGCAGTACCTGGCCTGGGTCACCTACCCTGTGGTGCTCATCACCTTCTCTGCTGGCTTCACCCAGATCCTTGCTCCGCAGGCCGTCGGTATGCTCACGATCACACACACACACACACACACACACACACACACACACACACACACACACACACACACACACACACACACACACACACACACACACACTCATGATGAAGCCTCTACTTTAGAGGAAGAACAACAGGTTAGCTTAAACACACTCATGATGTAACCTCTACTTTAGAGGAAGAACAACAGGTTGGCTTAAACACAGTCATGATGAGGCCCTTACTTTAGAGGAGCACCAACAGGTTAGCTTAAACACACTCATGATGAGGCCCTTACTTTATGCCTTGTTCCAACCGAGTGGTGCGGCACGCTGCCGTGCGGTGCGGTATGGTGCGGCGCGGCACGGTGCGGCTCAGTGACGCTAACTCTGGATTGCTTATCCACAGCCGACAGTAACCTTATGGTACGACAGGGTTTAAGCCGGATGGCGATAGTCGCGGCAGCTACGTAAGCATCATGACATCATAGTAGCGCGACACAGTGTAGCCTGCTAATAAATTCAATGAAAAAGAAGAACGCAACACATTAAACAAAGAGCAACAATCGAGGACGTCCAAGAAGGAAGGCAAACTTTTGTGCCCTGTCGCAGGGATGTGACGATTCTGTCGACCAATCGGACGCTGTGTGTAGCTACACCTTTTCTGCACCCTGTCAGACAGCTTGTTACCCCAAAGGAGGACTGCAGAAAAATGTGTATGGCTCAGTGTGCTTATTTTGGGACCCTGCCCAGCTTTTGGAGGTGGAAACGCGAACCGTGCTGCACGTAACGCACAGCACTGTACCGTACCGCTCGGTGGAAGTGCTCCATTAGAGGAGCAACAGGTTAGCTTGATGACAGAGAAGGAGTTCATCATGATGGGCTGTTGCTCATGGTGAAGAAACACAAGATACTAAATCACCACCATGCTGGATATTAAGGCGACGTAGGCAAATTATTTAAGAAGTATTTGTTAAAGTTATATTTAAATCCCGATAGCAATCAACAAGTAAAACCCTCTGACAGAAAAATATAGAAATACGGTATCCATGGCTGTTGCAGCCCTTTACAACCCTGTCCAATCATGTCATTCAGCCCTAATGACATGATTGGACAGCCTACCTCTTTGTCTGCTAACCTACGCACCTACCTGTGCACACTCTGCCAATGCACTCATTGCGCATGACCAGAGTCTTCCACAAGGCTATTCAGATTGGGGAGTGTTTTTGGAGGGAGGCCTTAAGTGAGGGGTAGGATTTATTTTTGTGCGATACTTTCAAAATCTGTTTTCCTTCTTGTTTCTCTCAATTGCCGACCTTAGCTTTGAAGCTGCACTGTTTTGATTGCGTGTTGTTTCCGAGTCTCATGGTTCTCATACAATCTTTGTACTGCTGGACATTGAGCAAAATGCATTAGAACAGTGAGACTTATGTCCTTGACTTGTGAGATGGAAACATGGTGAAAGGCTAGGTTTGTGTGGTGATGCTGTGCTTGTTGCCAGGGTCCGGCATCCCGGAGATGAAGACCATCCTTCGGGGTGTGGTGCTGAAGGAATACCTCACCTTCAAGACCTTTGTGGCCAAAGTCATCGGCCTCACCTGTGCTTTGGGCAGTGGCATGCCCTTAGGCAAGGAGGTAATGCACACGCACATGCTCTCATGCACGCACACACACATACAGGCCTACTCTTGGGCAACTCATTGTGCATGTCTTCCACAAGGCTATTCAGACCTATTGCTAAAGCCATGGAGCTAGTCATGTGTTTTTGGGGAATGTTTTTGGAGGAAGGCCTAAAGTGAGGGGTAGGATTGGGCAACGGAGGCATTGCAATGATGTAAGCCAGTGCCCTGTCAGGCCATAAGCACGATGCATTTCCACCGGTGTGGAGGGAAGTCTTTTTTTTCCCCTTTCACTGTGATAAACCACATTAGTGGAGATTATTACCGCAATAAAATAATTATGCAAGTGACACTACCCGGTATGTAGAGCACTTAGGTTTTATAGTAGATCAACAATATGACACAGGAAAAAGATAGGGACGGGTTTTGATATAATATTCTTTGATTATTATTTTATTATTATACTCAGAAAAAATAATGCTGACATTTTATGGGAACTATTGGAAGATTTGTCTTAAAAAACGTCACATTGTATTAAAACATTTATTTATACAAAATATTATATCTGTCTTGTCTAAGGAATGTGTTTCAGAGCAAGTAGGAAGATGCCCGATAAGCCAGCTGAACATTTGAAAATGCAACAATTAAATGCAACAGCGCAATGTTCACAGAGTCGTCCATTGAAAGTGAAGGAGCTTTCGATATTTGTGGGACTAAGTAAGGAATTCGGTGTGATCTCAGCGATACACATTGAAACATGTCCTCAAGATAATTCAAAGGGAAAATAAAACCAAAAACATGCACACACACGCACACACACACACACACACACACACACACACACACACACACACACACACACACACACACACACACACACACACACACTTATACTATTGAGGTCTCGACCTGCTGTGAGTCACCTGGCCCTTGAGCAAGCTGTTATTGGCTTATAGCTCTGTCTATCTTGCACCCAATTGACTTTCTACTCCGACGCATGTATTGTTGCTAGTTTGCACCCGCTGCAGAGCTGATTCGCCCCCGCAGCAAACCCGCGCCACTACACTTGCGGCCTGAGAGGCGTGCCGGCGAAAAGCCTTCCAAAACAAAATCGCATTTAGAGTAAATGATAACGTTGGTTAAATTATTTGGCAAAGAACAGCTGATACAGTGGTAATAAGTTGTACTTTTAAATCAATGCATCTGCAAACACCGTACAGCAAACACATATTTTCTTGATACAGACATCGTGTGCAAGCCCATAACTTTTAGGATTGATGAGTATTTGATTGTGAGGAAACATAGTATTACTGCGAGTGAGTGTTTAAAAGAATGAATGAATGCAAGTGATGCACTTGGCGCGCGTTTCTGTTTAAACACTCAAAACTAAAAACGTAACGCATAATACAGTCCATGGCAATGTATATTAACGGAGGACACATGCACATTATGAACACAAGTTGATAATGATAATGTATACAATACTGGTAAGAAACAATTTTTGTTAATGTATTGCTGCATATCATTAAATAGACTAGGGCTGGGCGATTAATCAAATTTAGCGTCAAACGATCACAAAACTAATATAATCTAATTTTTGATTTTTTCATTTGATTTAAAAAAGAAAAAATCATTAAATGTTTTATCGAAAGTTCAGAACAGCTGGATACATATCTGTAGAGGGCGAAATTTCAAAGTTCTCAGTTACAAAGTGTTTATTGGGAGAGACATGCTGAATAAATACATTATGTTTTCAAACTCAAAAATAATCGTTTGAATAATCGTGATTTCAATATTGACCAAAATAATTGTGATTACTAAGTGACGACTAAGTATTTTTGAAGTTGTGAAAGAAAACGCTATTCCATGTGTAAATTAGGCCATATTATTTGGACATAAACTGAGCCATTTGAAGTTTGAAATTCATGTGGTCATGCATCTGTCTCAGGAGAGACTGCAAAAGCGCTGTAAAAATATCAACTCGTCAGTTTCAAATGCGCTGATGTCTATTAAAGGGGATGGGAGATGGCACATTGGTTTATTGCATGTTACGCCCAAAACACACCTACGGGTATTCAGACCAACCCATTTTAGATTTGCGTTGGGCGAAAGAGTTATTTATCCACCAGTATAATAGCAACAGCGCCAGAGACCCGCCCACAAAGCTACTTCTGTTTTGCGCTTCTCACTTGCATTACAAACCGTTAAAATAGCCCTGTGAGTGTAACGCTCTCCTCTTCATCCCCGCACGATCGAGTACAAAGGATTTAGGGCCAGGCTGGGGTTCTTCACACTGCAGCGTTTAAGGGATGTTTGAGGGCATGTGTGTGTTAAGAGGAACTGGTAGGAGTTGATTCATACCTGCTCGTTTTATGTTACCTTTTTACCAGAAAACATCAGTGTGTGTGTTATTTGGTGTCACGAAGTACAGCAAAATCGGGGAAACTGTGTGTCTGTTTGTGGGACATGGTTTCTACAATGAAACAAAAAAAGGGAAATGGTTTGATTATTAAAACGTGGTGATTACCCCCATCCCCATCAGGAGACAGACTGCTACTACTGTGCCATCATGAACGTAAGGTGTCTCTGCATCTCCAGCGTTGTCTCATCACCGCAGCCCACAGACATCCCCACAGCCAGGGGCAGCCCAGCGCTGAAATGCCCCATCGCCAAGGGTGTTGTAATGAAATGGGAAAAGATCAGTGGCTCAGCCTGTAGCGGCTCAAGATGGATAATAGATAGATCTATACAGGGAAGTAGAAACTGTTGAGCCAGCCGAGTGATTGGCTCTGCACAGCGGCTGAGAGACCTGGGATCTGATTTTCTCATTCAGATAGTTTGACAGAGTTTTCTTTTTGCCCGTGTTTGTGAATTATTGATGCTACTTCTGGAGCCATTGCAGGCTCTGCAGATGTAGTGTGTGTGTGTGTGTGTGTGTGTGTGTGTGTGTGTGTGTGTGTGACACACACACGCACACACACACACACACACACACACACCCCAAAGGCCGTCCTGTTACTTACTGTTTTGCTTTCCTGAATCATTGACTTTTGAGTTGAACAATGAGCTATTCTGGTTGGAGCTGTTCGATGTTTAGTTTTCACACTTTCAGTCTCACAATGTTTCACACACACTGTTACTGACAGTCTCAGACAGTAACACACACTGTTACTGTCAGTCTGAGGACGTTTCACACACATTGTTACTGTCAGTCTCACAACGTTTCATACACACTGTTACTGACAGTCTCAGACAGTTACACACACTGTTAATGTCAGTCTGAGGACGTTTCACACACATTGTTACTGTCAGTCTCACAACGTTTCACACACACTGTTACTGACAGTCTCAGACAGTTACACACACTGTCAATGTCAGTCACACATCATTTCCCACACACTATTACTGACACAGTCTCACATTACTTAAAACTACTCTTCTGAAACCTCCATCTTTGATCCTCAAACGCGCTATTGACTTAAATATGGGTGACTTAAAAAAGGGAAAGCATGCGTAACTCGGTCCCTGGTGTGTTCTTGTTTCCGGACCAGGAGCAGGGTGGCCCCAGAGGTTCTGCTGTGGCATTGTTGAACCTCTGACTCCAGATCATTACTGACTCCTCTGCCCCTCTCTCCTCAGGGTCCGTTTGTGCACATCGCCAGCCTGTGTGCAGCCCTCCTCAGCAGGTTCATGTCACTGTTTGGTGGAATCTATGAGGTAACTAACTCACCATGATAGTAATATTATACAGTAATGTGCCGTCGCTCCTGCAGTGTGTGTGTGTGTGTGTGTCTGTGTGTGTGCTTGTGCGTGTGCGGGCGTGTGTGTGTGTGCGTGTCTCATTCTTCACTCTTTTTCTATGTGTCTACGTATCCACCGTCTTGTGTGAGATCGTAAAGCCGAGCCTGCCTCACTACGGCGATCAAAACCGAAACGAATGCACAGAGGGAGTTCATGTAGCACCCTGTTTTCTTACCATCTCTTCATCATTTCCTCTTTCTTTCCCCTGGTCTCCCTTCTCTGGCTCCCATCCAATGGGATTGGGTATTGTGTATTAAAATGAGACCTACCGGCTCAGCCCGCAGGTTGTTAAACATTATTCCTAATTCCTGTTTTCTAAAGTGGTGAAGCTTTGGTTGACGGACGTCTCGCCTCCGTGTCCCACAGCAACACGCAGGACCGATGATGAGAATGGAGAGGAGTTTATCTCTGTCAGTGGCTCTGGCCTTGTCCCTACCCGCTCTGACTATGGTTATTGGCTTTATCTGCTTATAAATTTCTTTCCCCGTCTTTCCAGCTTTGAATGTGTTGTGGCTGAGTCTGGCCTGCTCTAACTGCTTCATCTTCAACATTATCTCCTTGTTTATAATGTTGTCCTCAAATGTTTTTTATCGCTGTGTGTTCTTGTTCTAACTTATTAGGTGCTTCTAAGGATCCTTCCATGCTCAACCAATCCACTTGTTTTTTTACACTGCACATAGCACACAACATATTACAGCACTAAGGTCTTCCCCTAGCAGCCTTTAGGGGCTGGAGTTGTAGCTACAGTTATAGCTCAGTAGTTATAAGATGACAGTAACTGTCCTCTGATATTTGACCATATTGGGGGATGTGGGAAATGGAACAGAATTAAAAGATTTATAGATTAATATAACCTGGAGGGATTTTCTGGTGGAGAGGTGCGCTCTCGAGGTCCGATCTCTTTTAAGGGAGTCAATCTCCGCGGGAGTGAAGTTACATAGTGCAGGTTTAAAGTGTGCTTCATACTCAATTCACCCCCAGAGCTTCACATGTATCTCTGCCTGTGCCCTGCCACCTTCCCTGCTTGGTCAATCTCATGGTACCTCTATGTCAGCCTCCCTCCTCCATCCTGCCTCTAAACTCTCTCAGCCTCCCTCCTCCATCCTGCATCTAAACTCTCTCAGCCTCCCTCCTCCATCCTGCCTCCAAACTCTCTCAGCCTCCCTCCTCCATCCTGCCTCTAAACTCTCTCAGCCTCCCTCCTCCATCCTGCCTCTAAACTCTCTCAGCCTCCCTCCTCTATTCTGCCTCTAAACTCTCTCAGCCTCCCTCCTCCATCCTGCCTCTAAACTCTCTCAGCCTCCCTCCTCCATCCTGCCTCTAAACTCTCTCAGCCTCCCTCCTTCATCCTGCCTCTAAACTCTCTCCGTCAGCCTCCCTCTTCCCCGTCCCTCCTCTATCTCCCTCTGCCACACTCTCTCTGCAGGTGCTTGTAGGGTGCATTTGAGAGCGGATGATAAAGTGGCCTGATGCGCGGGCGTACATGCTTGTAGAGTACTTGTACAGAGAGTGTGTGCATGTGTGTAGGTGGTCTGATGTGTATGCAGTGTCCCAGCTGCGTGGCCCTCTCCACTCAGCAGGCTAATATGTGTGGGTTGCCTGTGGGCTCCGGGCCAGACCCTGTCCCGCTACACACACACACACGCACACGCACGCACACGCACACACACACACACACACACACACACACACACACACACACACACACACACACACACACACACACACACAAACACGCGCACACGCACACACTGTGTCATGCTGATTTTGCAGTGCTAATGTGAAGAAGGCTACTGATCAATCACGTACTAGTGTCAAATGTAGTTTTATTTGGAATATTCGTTTTGTTAATAAATGTATAAACAGAAGAGTTGTTTGTTTTCTTAATGGTATTGTTTGCCTCAATGCTGCTTAAAGGAGCCCAGTCTTTTAGGGACGAAGGTAAGATCTGCCCCCCTGTCTCCCAGCATGCTCTCGGTTTCTGCTGTCTAGTCTTGGACTTGGAAAAAAATGCCTTTTATGTTGCTGTTTATTTGAATCTCCAATCATCAAGCCTGTGTGTGTGTGTGTGTGTGTGTGTGTGTGTGTGTGTGTGTGTGTGTGTGTGTGTGTGTGTGGTTGTGTGTGTGCGTGTGTGTGTGTGTGTGTGTGTGTCTTCCAGAATGAGTCGAGGAACATCGAGATGTTGGCGGCGGCCTGTGCGGTTGGGGTTGGCTGCTGCTTTGCTGCCCCTATAGGAGGTTAGGGCTGCTCTGAGGTCTCCTGTCCCCTCCTCTCCTATCCTCCACTCCTCTCCTCTCCCCTCCTGTCCTCCCCTCCTCTCCTCTCCCCTCCTCTCCCCTCCTGACCCTCCTCTCCCCTCCTGTCCCCTCCTCTCCCTCCTTTCCCCTCCTGACCCTCCTCTCCCCTCTTGTCCCCTCCTCTCCCTCCTTTCCCCTCCTGACCCTCCTCTCCCCTCCTGTCCCCTCCTGTCCCTTCCTCTCCCCTCCTGTCCCCTACTCTCCCCTCCTGTCCCCTACTCTCCCCTCCTGTCCCCTACTCTCCCCTCTTGCCCCTCCTCTCCCCTCCTGTCCCTCCTCTCCCCTCCTCTCCTCTCCTGTCCCCTCCTCTCCCCTCCTCTTTCCTCTTGCCCCTCCTCCTCTCCCCTCCTGTCCCTCCTCTCCCCTCCTGTCTCCTCCTGTCTTCTCCTGTCCCCTCCCCTCATGTGATGTTTACACAGCATTGGTGTGTTTCATGGTGACCGATGGGGGATGAGCCCTCACATAGGTGTGTGGTCATCGTGTCGGGGGGGACAGATGGATCAGCCCTCACATCGATGTGTGGTCATCTAGTCGGGGGGGACAGATGGATCAGCCCTCTAACTGTGTGTCTCCCTGTGTCCCTGGCCCTACAGGGGTGCTGTTCAGCATCGAGGTCACCTCCACCTTCTTTGCGGTGAGGAACTATTGGAGAGGCTTCTTCGCCGCCACTTTCAGCGCCTTCATCTTCCGGGTGCTGGCCGTGTGGAACAGAGACGAAGGTGATTCCCACCACTGGAGGGCTGTCTGCTAAGAGCCCCTCCTCACCGCATCCTGTCAGTGTGGCATTGCAACGCAGGATTGAACCTTTGATCCTGGCTGAACCTGATTTGTTGTTTGGAGCCACAGTTGGAAAAAGGACCAGGCACCGACGTTGACACCCTGGTCGCTCTGACAATGCTGTCCACTCACTCCGTTTTCTTCTTTCTTTCCAGAGACCATTACAGCCCTTTTCAAAACCCGCTTCCGTCTAGACTTCCCCTTCGACCTCCAGGAGCTGCCTGCCTTTGCTGTCATCGGGTGAGTAGCTGGTGTGCTCGCAGTGAGATATGAGTTGCTCTTACTTGGCGATTAGCATGGGGTAGTTGAATACATGCCCTCAGGGCCCGTCGTTTCAGCAATAGGTGTCAGGAAACACAGTTAGTCGAGGTGTAAGGTGGATGAGCCTGAGAAGGACTCACCCCTGCTTGGGTGAGTCAACCCAACATGGATCATTTAGTGACGGCTAGGAGCCCCCCAGGGGGCCTTCTCTTCTCCCACCCCAGCACTTCGGCTAGTTCCATGGCTTCACTGGGAATAGAAGAAGAGTGTTTCCTCTCTCACTATGTGTCTCTCTCTCCCTTTCTTCTCCTCCTTTGATATTTCTGTCATCTTCCCAGTGGGCTGTTGTTAGGTATTCAGAGTATTTGTGGATACCTAATGTTTTTGGATGGGTCTTCTTATTTAGAGTGAGAGAAAGAGTGAGAGAAAGAGAGAGACAGGGAGAGACTGGGAGAGAGGGAGGGAGAGGGAGGGAGAGGGAGAGAGAGACAGATATAGCAAGCGCTCGCATTTAGGAATTTAAGTTCCTCCAGTATCCCGTTATACACCTTCAGGCGTTGGGAATTACCCTCACTGTGGCAGGCAAACACACTCTCACACATACATGCTAGAACACCAAACCCTGATCACTCAATGTGTATTCTTTATTCAGAGGTATTAGACAGTGAATAATGCAGTTGGATACTGTTTTGAGCTGGTCCCCCCTTTTTTCTTTTATCTGCCTTACACCTAATCTTTTTTCATCCTCTCCCTCTCTCTAAATAGCTGCTTATATAAACCCTATGGTTTTCCTCTGTGAGTCTCCTGCCTCCCCTGCTCATTAGTTCTCTCCCCATCATTCCCTTCTCTCTCCAGTCTTGGTGTCTGTAGTCTGAAGCCTGTCCTGATCCGTAGTCTTATCATGCTGTCTCTTTCTCTACCTCTAATTCTCTCACACATCCTCCTCGTCCATATGACCCTTCTGCCTCCACCCCGTCTCCCTTCCTGGTGTAAACCGTGTTTCTATGCTCTAATTGTCTCTCTCTAAACCCCTTCTCCGGACTTGCTGAACTGCATACATAATAATTGCTGCTTTTGTTCAGTAAGCAGTGTCGAAGCAGATTTCCAATGATACTGCTTTGAAATACAAGTGTGTATACACACTTCCTCTGTTGTTTCTTGTTGTTTTTTCTCTCTCTCTCTCTCTCTCTCTCTCTCTCTCTCTCTCTCTCTCTCTCTCTCTCTGTCTGTCTGTCAAATTCAAAAATTCAAAAATGAAATGTGCAATAGTGCATTTATTGTGAAAAAGTGAGTCCAGTGGGACTCATTCTCTCTCTCGCGCGCTCTCTCCCTCGCTCGCTCTCTCGCTCTCTCACTTTCTATTTGGACTAACCCCTTCCCCTCCTCTGTATGGGCGTGTTTGTGTGCAGCATTGCCAGTGGTTTTGGCGGGGCCCTCTTTGTCTACCTGAACCGACTCATCGTGCAGTTCATCAGGAAGCAAAAGGCTATCAACAAGTTCCTCATGAAGAAGTACGTATGACGCTGTCTGCCACAATTCCGTTTTTTCTAGTTTTGGTTTTGTTATTTCTATTGCATCCTTTCACTCATCAAAATGAAGAGTTTGATGATAAAATCTAAAAACATAGACAGAACATACCTGCGACCTACAAAAAGTGAACAACCTCCTCGACTCTGTCCTTTAAAAGCAGCCATAAGAAACAGAAAGAAGAGATTGTATCGCTAATCTAATGAACGTGAATCCCTGAGCGGGGTCTGCGCAATTTGTGACCCCTGGCCCCTGACCCCTGACCCCTGACCTGTCCCTTCCCAGGCGCCTGCTCTACCCTGCCCTCGTCACTCTGCTGGTGTCCACCCTAACCTTCCCCCCGGGCTTTGGACAATTCATGGCCGGCAAGGTATGTTTTTTCACACAAACACACTCGCACACAGGCACACACACATCTTTACCTTTGTTTTAGTTTTATGGTCATACCGACAAGTGAATTGAGTAGAAATGTGTTTATTATGCAGACCTGCTACCAAAACTTTTCATATATGTATGCCATGTTACCCTGCAACGCTGCTCTAACATAACATAGACGTGGTCACCCTGCACCACTTCTCTAACATAACATAGACGTGTTCACACCGCACCACTGCTCTAACATAACATAGACGTGTTCACCCTGCACCATTGCTCTAACATAACAGACATGTCCACACCGCACCACTGCTGCTCTAACATAAATGTGTTCACACCGCACCACTGCTCTAACATAACATAGACGTGTTCACCCTGCACCACTGCTCTAACATAACAGACATGTCCACACCGCACCACTGCTCTAACATAACATAGACGTGTTCACACCGCACCACTGCTCTAGCATAACATAGACGTGGTCACCCTGCACCACTTCTCTAACATAACATAGACGTGTTCACACCGCACCACTGCTCTAACATAACATAGACGTGGTCACCCTGCACCACTGCTCTAACATAACATACATGTTCACACTGCACCACTGCTCTAACATAACATAGACGTGATCACCCTGCACCACTGCTCTAACATAACATAGACGTGTTCACACCGCACCACTGCTCTAACATAACATAGACGTGTTCACACTGCACCACTTCTCTCACATAACATAGACGTGTTCACACCGCACCACTGCTCTTACATAACATAGACGTGTTCACACCGCACCACTGCTCTAACATTGCATAGATGTGGTCAGATAACGGTTATCAGTTGAATTAGAGAGGGCCACACACATACACCCGTGCCCGCACACACACACCACAGAGCAGAAGCATTGATTTTGTTCCCATAAGGATGTTCAATGCCAGCATCTTACAGCTGTGAGTGTTGTGTTCTTAACTCTTTGCTCTAACATGTTACAGCTGTTAGTGATGTGTTCTTAACTATCTGCTCTAACATGTATCCTCTAACATGTTACAGCTGTGAGTGATGCGCTCTTAACTCTTTGCTCTAACATGTTACAGCTGTTAGTGATGTGCCCTTAACTCTCTGCTCTAACATGTTAACTCTAACATGTTACAGTTGTTAGTGATGTGCTCTTAACTCTCTGCTCTAACATGTTAACTCTAACATGCTACAGCTGTGAGTGATGTGCTCTTAACTCTTTGATCTAACATGTTACAGCTGTTAGTGATGTGCTCTTAACTCTCTGCTGTAACATGTTAACTCTAACATGCTACAGCTGTGAGTGATGTGCTCTTAACTCTTTGCTCTAACATGTTACAGCTGTTAGGGATGTGCTCTTAACTCTGCTCTAACATGCTAAGTCTTTCATGTTACAGCTGTTAGTTATGTGCTCTTAACTCTGTGCTCTAACATGTTAACTCTAACATTTTACAGCTGTGAGTGATGTGCTCTTAACTCTTTGCTCTAGCATGTTACAGTTGTGAGTGATGTGCTCTTAACTTTTTGCTCTAACATGCTAACTCTTACATGTTACAGCTGTTAGTTATGTGCTAACATAACTAACAGCTTCAATGTTGTTTCAATGTTGATATTGTCCTGAATGAGGTCACTTCCTGTGTTGTGCAGCTGACCCAGAAGGAGGCGCTGGTGACCCTGCTGGACAACAGGACGTGGGCCAAGCAGGGCATCGCGGAGGACTTCGACTACCTGGGCCACCTGCAGGCCTGGCAGCACCCGCAGGTCAACGTGTTTGTCACACTGGTCCTCTTCATCGTCATGAAGGTACCGCTGCCTTTACTTGATTCGTTCAGTTGGTGTGTATCAGTGTTTGCCCTTTTCTCCTTTTTCTTTCTCCGAACAGTGGAGGTGTTTGTTGATCTTACGAAAAAACAACTTGATACACCAAATTGAAGTGAAAGTAGGCAGAGTGGGGATGTTCTAAATTGTATTGATATTGCGTACGCTTCCTAGATCCATTTGTTATGAACATGGTCTAGTGGCATATAAATAGCTCTTCCTTTGTTTGGTCGTGTTCTTGTTAAATTGAAATAATCCCACTTGTTTTCAGGGCGATAAAGAACAGAAGATTGTAAAAATGGGCAGCTGTTCATCTACCTCCATTTTAACGGTGTCACTAAATGTCACACTCACATTTTGCAGCCCAATGTGTCTCTTCTTAACTTCAACCACGAAACGGAATACCGAGCAGCAGCATCAGAAGCGATCAAAGTGATGAAACAGAGACTTGGTCTACAACATTATGCTTTTAGGTTTACCGTTCACACGTTCACTCTTTAAGCTGTTTCGTTCAACACCCTGGCAAGTACATTTACATTAAGGGCATTTTGCTGACGCTTTTATCCGAAGCGACATGCAACCACGTCGCTTCTCACACACATTCACACACTGACGGCAGAGTCAACAACGCAAGGCATGGTTTAATGTGTTACTGTTGGGGTGTGGTCTGTGCTCCCCAGTTAGCGTCAATAGAGAAAGGGCAGAAGTGGGCCAACTCTAGAGTGAAAACAGATCTTAATGGTTATGCAGACTGGCTCTAGGAGGAGGAATAATCCAGACACAGGCTTCACACTGACCTTTCTCTCTTTCTGATGGGAGGTGAGGCTGCATCAAGCCCCTCCCACTCCTGATTGCAATTGAACTGCCACCACCGACATTTAAGCTCTTCCTATTAAACAGAAAGCTATAAATCTGTATCTATTTGTGTGTGTGTTTGTTTGTTTGTTTGTTTGTTTGTTTGTGTGTGTGTGTGTCTGTGTGTGTGTGTGTATGCGTGTGTGTGATTTTGTGTGTGTTAGTGTGTGTCTGTCTGTGTGCGTGTGTCAACTGGGCAGGCTCCCTCAACCATTGAAGTTATCCAGACACTGTAGTGTTTAGGGATTGCATTGATCTCTATTTCAGCAATGGAAGACGATATGAGAAATGTGATTCTGCCAGCGTCCAATGTGAATCTCTCTTTCAATGTTTTTGTCTACATCACATAGTGGTGCAGAACATCTATCATCTATTGCGTTCTCGGTCTGCTCCGCTGACCTCTTCTGAGAACACTTTGGGCTTCACCTGGGCTTGCGAGTTCATTGGCTGCGCTTGTGTGTGTGTGTGTGTGTGTGTGTGTGTGTGTGTGTGTGTGTCTGTGTGTGTGTGTGTGTGTGTGTGTGTGTTTGTGTGTATGAGAGTGTGAGTGTGCAAAGTCTCTTCTGCTGTTGGCTGATAATTGGACACCGAGGGTGACGTGTGTGCGACTTTAGGTGTTCATGCACACACCCTTTTCAATGAGTCACACCTGCTTGACAGTTAAAATGGTGGCCAAGAGCAGCTAAGGTCAGAACGGTATACACACACACACCCACTGACACACACATAAACACACACACACACATACAGACACACACACACACAATCTCACACACACACGCACTTACAGAACCACGCAAATTAAATGTCACAAAGCAACAATGACGTAGAATGTCATCAGATCAGGGAGAGCAAATAACAGCTCCCCACACACACACACATACACATAAACACACACACACACACACACACACACACACGCACACATACGCACACACACACACACACACACACCTGTTGGTGTGTATCAGTGTTTGCCCTTTATTTTCTGCACCAAGAACGAATCATCACTATGCCTTTAAGTGTGTTTGGGCAAAACGCCCTCTGCTAGAGGTGTGTGTGTGTGTGTGTGTGTGTGTGTGTGTGTGTGTGTGTGTGTGTGTGTGTGTGTGTGTGTGTGTGTGTGTGTGCGTGGCACAGAGCTGGCGGGACTTCAATTGGAAGGGGAATAGGTTTGGGGCCCCTAGGTTCCCAGAGGCCCTGGGCAAAAATCTGTCCTCTGAAACGCACACGCACACACACACACACAGTTTGTGGATGTCTGAAGAATGAAGTGCAGATGTCTGGACGCTGCGTGACAAATACTCAGCCATGTGACGTCCTTGCTCTGTCCTAGCCATCGCTGGCCCATGCTTTGGTCTGTTGGTACATTTTGTTGTTCTATCCACTCATTCTTGCGTGCATTTAGACATTATGTTTGTGTGTTTGTCACCAATGGTGTATCAATCTATCTATATCTATAGTTATAGTTATAAATATCTCTCTGTCTCTCTGTTTCTCTCTTTCTCCCTCTCCCTGCCTCTCTCTTTCTCTCCCTCTCCCGTCCCACCCCCAGTGTCTCTGTATGTGGTTGAGGCAGTATGTCAGACTTTGAAATACAGTGAGGGAGAGTGCAGACGGATATAGCCATGGCAGTTCCATCACATGACACATGCCTGCTTGCCCATTGGACCAACGCTATTTCAAAGTCGACCCTCAGAACGTACAGCAAGGCCTCTGAACTTTAATGTAACCATCTTGTCACCTCGGCTTACAACAATTATAATGTGACGGCTCGTCCAATGGAGAATAAATGTGTTCGGTCAAACAAATTATGCAAATCCATGGTGAGAGGTCATTTTCCTGTGTCTCGCCCCCCTCCCCTCGCCTGCATGCTGAATCTTCCTGTTTCAGCATGTCTGACCGTAATGGTTGTTTTCTGTCCCTCTCAAACTCTCCTGTAGTGGGGCCGGCTCTAAACTGCCCTGATGAAAGTGTTTATTAGAAGACGTATTTCATGTTCTATGAGTATGAAAAATGGTTTTGCAACGTCCTCAGTTTCACCCCTTGTTCGCTGCCTCCTGCCCTCCAGCCTTCCCGACTTCCCTCTGCTTGTTCCACTTAAGATGGGGGGGGGGTTTTAGGTTTAGTGGACGTGTTCCTGTTACAGTACCGCAGAGCCCAGAAAGGGAACCAGGGCAGGGAGAGAGACGTCCGCATGATGCTGACACTCTGGGGAGCGTGTCCCTGCCCCTGGCCTCTTTAGCTTGATAAGCCTCAGCATCAACTAGGATCTGGGCTCACTCCCTCTCTCCCTCGCTCCCTCTCTCTCTCCCTCTCTCTCTAGCTTGCTCGCTCCCTCTCTCCCTCGCTCCCTCTCTCTCTCCCTCTCTATGTAGCTCGCTCGCTCGCTTGGTCGCTCCCTCTCTCCCGCGTTCCCTTGCTCCCTTGTTCACTCTCTCCCTCTCTCTCGCTCCCTCTCTCTCTCCCTTGCTCCCCCCCCCTCTCTCTTTCTCTCTCTCTCTCGCTCCCTTGCTCCCTCCCTCGGTTCCTCCCTCGGTTCCTCTTTCCCTCTCTCCCTCTCTCCCTCTCTCCCTCTCTCCCCCGCTACCTCTCTCCTTCTCTCTTTTTCTCCCTCGCCCTCAGTAACCTGTGGGGTATAGGAGCTCTATGAAGGAGAGACCCTCTCTGCTGACCCTCTCCTCTATGAAGGAGAGGGTCAGCAGTAACCTGTGGGGTTTAGGAGCTCTATGAAGGAGAGGGTCAGCAGTAACCTGTGGGATGGAGGAGCTCTATGAAGGAGAGGGGCAGCAGTAACCTGTGGGATGGAGGAGCGCTATGAAGGAGAGGGGCAGCAGTAACCTGTGGGGTTTAGGAGCTCTATGAAGGAGAGGGGCAGCAGTAACCTGTGGGATGGAGGAGCTCTATGAAGGAGAGGGTGAGCAGTAACCTGTGGGGAGTAGACCTCGATTTTAAGGATGGACTCCAGGTCACAGCGACAGGGCTGATGAGGGGTTTGCTAGTATCGGGAAGGTTGCTAATTCGATCCCCGGCTTCTCCTAGCTGAGTGTCAAGGTGTCCCTGAGCAAGACACCACACTCTAATGGCGCGTTTCCACCGAGCAGGTAGGTCTGGTACGATTAGGTGCGGTAGGTGTACAGTTAAGTACGGTTAGGTGCGGCACAGCTACGGCTCGAGTTTCCAGCGCCGACAGTGCCCTTATGGTAGGGCGAGGTTTAAGCTAGATGGCGATAGCCGCGGCAGCGGGACCTCATAGCAGCCCGACACAGTGCAGCCTGCTAATTAATCCAATGAAAAAGAACGTAACACAATAAAAGAGCAACAATGTAGGACGTCCAAGAAGTACGTCAAACTGAGCGACATTTTCTTCAATAAACAAAGCTTTCACCGTTGTCCAGAAATACCTTGCGGGTACTGTGTTTGTTTGTTTTTATCCCCCGCACGAAAGTGACCATTCTGTCGACCAATCGATGGACGGCGTGTGCAGCTCGAACTTGTCGGCACCCTTTCAGACCGCTTGGTACCCCAACAGAGGATTACTGAGTGATAAGTACGGCTAATCAGCTAAAGACCGGACCCCGCCCACTTTCGGCGGTGGAATCACAACCGGACCGCACCTAATCGCACCTAACCATACCGCACCGCTTGGTGGAAACTTGCCATAACTGCTCCTGGCTGTCACATCGCATGGTTGATTCCGCCGTCGGTGTGTGAATGTGTGTATGAATGGGTGAATGTTAGGTAAACTATTGCAGCTCCTCCTAGATGAGTGTTGATGTGTCCCTGAGCAAGACACTTAACCCTTACTGCTCCTGACGAGCTGGCTGTCGCCTTGCATGGTTGACTCTGCCGTCGGTGTGTCAATGTGTGTATTAACCGATGTAAGTCGCTTTGGATAAAAGCCTCTGCTAAATGCCCTAATTGTAATTGTAATTGCAAAGTGCGTTCTAACCGGTGGCCACTGGTTAGAAAAGCGCTGTATAAATGCAATCTATTTACCATTTACCTCCAACCATCAACTCTTGATATCATATAACATAACCAGTACTATCCGCAGACTCTGTCTTCTGGATGTTACAAAACAAATCTACATTACGACAAATCTAATGTTATTTTAAACATTGAGAGCGCCATTAGCCAATGCTCCGTGGGTTCAGAATAGGTCTCTGTGGAAATACCTTTCAGTGTTTGACCTTTCATATCACATCTAAAGTTACCTCGATTTGATTCCATCTGAACCAAGTAGGCGGTGCGGTCCGGCTATGTGGTCTGGCTGTTAATATATAAATGTGGCTTTGTTCGGGAACCCCACGTTTGCTCCAAGAGGACAATCCTTTGAATAAATGTTTATTTTGCATTTGATACATTTATTCCTGCTCCACTGATCCACACACGTTATTTACACATCGTTCTCGTCGTTGTACTTCCGGGTTAGAGCACCGCCGGGGTCTGGATTGTACTGCCGCTTCTGTCCCTGTTCGCGTCCGAACGTTTTCTAGTGTAGTCTTTTGTTTAGTTTATTTGTTCAAGTCTCCGTGCTCCGTGCTCCTCTAGTCCATCTCTGCTTTTCTGCTCCGTTCCCACTTATCCGTTCCTACACTCCTGGACTATCAGCCACGTTAGCCAGCTAGCTAACTGTTTGCCGGTCAAACCTTACCATCGCTGGATCCATCTGTCTCCTGAGTGTGTGGATTGCTTGCTCTGGACCCGGGTAAGTACATTTGTGTGTTTGTGGTGGTGATTGTGCCAACCTGGGACTGACCCGCTGCATCCCTCGCTAACAACATTAGCCCGGCTTTCTGCATGCACTGCGTGCCTCGCTAAAAACATTAGCCCAGCTGTCTGGCTATTCAGCCTGCGTTCACGGGGGGAGCCCCCGCTCCCTGCTGGCTCGTCATCTGTAGCCTAGTCGAGTGCCGACATGGCACGCGCGGGTACGGTCTGGGGCAACCAACATCACCAACTCCACTAACTCCACCACCTGGACCACTGCTGCATCCACACAACTAACTGCCTACCAGCTTCTAGCTAATCAGCTACTAGCCATTAACAATACACTACCCGGACTTCTTTCATCTGCTGTCATGTTACATCTCCATCTTGGATTACCACTCCTGCTACTCCAGACTCTTTGGACCCTCTCCTCTGCTCCACCAACTTCTCGCCCACTCGCCTACACTGCCACTGACCTTCACCACCTCAACAACAACCATCGTCTCCCTGTTGCTGCTGCCACTGCAGCTAGCAAAGCCGGGATCCTTCGCCGATGCCGCTACATCCATCGAGGCTCTGGCCCCTGTCGCAACCAACACCTCCCCCATGGCTCACCCATCCCCTCACTCTGGACTAACTCTCGCCCCCCCGTCACCCCCATCTGCTGTACTGCCAACTTCAACAACCTCCGTTCCCCCTCCCCTGCTCTCCCATGCACTGCTGAACTGTCGCTCCCTCTCCAACAAATCACCCGTTATATCTGAACTGCTACTGGACAATAACATTGATCTGCTCCTCCTCTGTGAAACATGGCAACAGCCCCTGGATTTCTATGCTCTCAATCAAGCCACCCCTTCCAACTACAGGAACATTGCCAAACCCTGCCTCTCCGGCTGAGGGGGAGGCATTGCCGTTCTCTATAAACAATCCCTGGCCATCAATGAACTGAACCTCAACCTCCCATCTATCTCATCCTTCAAACACCTTGCCTTCTCCCTCCCCAATTCTACCAGTACTGTTTTAATTTACCGTCCCCTGAAGCATCACCCACCTTTTCTCTCTGAGCTGACTGAACTCCTCACTATTGCGTCCTCTCTTTCTTCCCGCCTCCTACTTACTGGTGACTTCAACATACACATTTACCAGCCCAATACCCCACTGACATCTGACTTCCTTTCCCTACCCCTAACCCTACCCGTATCTAACCCCCATCCTATCCCCTTCCCACTCTCTTGTCATCTCTGCATCCTCTTCTCCGCTCCGCTACCTTCACCCCATAATCCCAAAAAGCGCTCCATTTCCTACTGCACCATCAAATCAATCAATCAACCCACTTTCACTCTCCCAGCTCATATCCTCTGCCTTCCCCCCTGACTTTGCCCCCTCTTCCCCTGTTGACTATGCCATCATGCTCAACTCCATCCTTTCTGACTCCCTCGACTCCCTTGCCCCCTGGAAAACTTCCTCCGTCTCATTCACCAACTCCGCCCCCTGGTACACCCCGGAACTCCGCACCATGAAACAGACTGGCTGCCAACTCAAGCGACTATACAAACAAACTTTCCTCACCATTCACCCCGAAGCTCCTCCTACTGCGCCACTCTCCTAGCTGCTAAATCCGCCCACTTCTCCACCCTCATCAACAGCACCAACCGGAACCGCCTCCTGTTCTCCACCGTCAACAAACTGCTCCAGCCGCCGGACATCAATCCACCCTCCTCACCTGACCTCTGTAACTCTTTCCTCCTCGCCTTTAACAATAAAATCTCCCAAATAAACACCTCCCTGACTGCCGCCCTCAGTAACCCCTCCACCCCCACCATTCCTGCCCCCCCTCCCTGACCACCCGCCCTCCCCTGATCTCACTGCCTTCTCCCCTGTTGACTCCTCCCACATCTTGGACATCATCACTGTGTCCAAGAAAACCACCTGCTGTCTAGACCCCCTGCCAACGACTCTAACCAAGGCTTGCCTCTCTGTCCTCATCCCCCACCTCACCACCCTCTTCAAGCAGTCTCTATCCCTTGGTCATGTTCCCTCTGTCTACAAACTTGCCTCCATCACCCCCATTCTCAAAAAGCCCACCCTTGATCCTGCTGATCTCTCCAACTACCGCCCCATCTCCAACCTGCCGTTCCTCTCCAAAATTCTGGAACGCATTGTCGCCGCCCAACTCCACACCCACCTCCAGTCAAACAACCTCTATGAACCCCTTCAGTCTGGCTTCCGCCCACTTCACAGCACCGAAACTGCCCTGGTCAAAGTCACAAACGATCTCCTCACCTCTGCAGACTCCGGTACCCTCAAAATCCTAATATTACTTGACCTCAGCGCAGCCTTGGATACGGTCAACCATTCCATCCTCCTTAAAAGGCTGTGCCAACAGGGTAGTCAGGGCACTGCACTTGACTGGCTCACCTCCTACCTCACCGACAGGCAACGGTTCATCTCCCTCTCTGGCCACACATCTACCCTCTCTCCTGTCCCTCAGGGCTCAGTCCTCGGCCCCCTTCTTTTCATCTGCTACCTCTTCCCCCTTGGTCACATCATCAAACTCAATAGTGACAAAACAGAGCTCCTCCTCATAGGCACCAAATACACTCTCAAAAAAACTGGACCCATCTCACTCACCATCGACACCTCGACCATCACTCCCTCCCCCCTGGCCCGCAATCTTGCTGTTATCCTGGACCCCACCCTCTCCTTTGATCCCCATGTCAGCTCCATTGTTAAGACCTCCTACTTCCACCTCCGCCGCATCACCAAAATCAGACACTGCCTGTACCCCCCTGCTACCGAATCGCTTTTCCACGCCTTCATCTTGTCCCGTCTAGACTACTGCAACTCCCTCCTCACTGGCATCACCTCTCATTCCCTCCATAGACTCCAAATGGTCTAAAACTCTGCTGCGCACCTTCTGACTCACATCCGGTCTCGTAGTCACATCACTCCTGTTCTCTTCACACTCCACTGGCTCCCCATCAAACAACGTATCAATTAAAAAATCCTCCTCCTGACTTTCAAAGCTCTCCACCACCTGGCCCCGCCCTACCTGTCTGACCTCCTCATCCCCCATCGCCCCTCCCGAACCCTCAGATCCTCCTCCACTCTCACTCTGACTGTCCGACCATCCAAACTTAAAACCTTCGGTGACAGAGCCTTCTCAAGAACAGCATCTTGACTTTGGAACTCTTTCCCCCAACCTGTCCGCGACTCTCCCTCACTTCCCATATTCAAATTCTGTTTAAAAACCTACCTCTTTTCCCAAGCCTATGACCTCCCCTACCCATAACCACCCTTATCCCTATCTACTATCAAACCTTGCTTCTGTTCTCTGTTGTGCTGTCTTCCGCTTGTCCCCCCTGATGGTCATCCCTCTGATGGACCCTCTTCATGTTTATGTCTCCCTCACTGTAAGCGTCTGTGGGTCACTGAAAAGCGCTATAAAATATTAATGAATTATTATTATTATTATTATCATTACACGATACGATAAATACGTAATATGCCTGTCTATTCTTCTCTCTTATCTTAACTGTAGTCTTAGAGCATTTTAAACAAATTTATGAAACTGCAGTAGCACTTGCAGAGGTTCATATCAGCCAATAGGTTGAGAGAGGGTGTCAGCCCATCACCGCAACCCCTAGAGGCAGCCCCAGGCTGCCCCAACCTGGTCACCATGGCAATGGCATCCATACTACAGAGAAAAGGCGGGGGGGGAAATTACCAGCACGATCTGCTATGTGTGTGTGTGTGTGTGTGTGTGTGTGTGTGAGAGGCCATGTAATAAGGAGCAACAGTAAGCCTGAGGGACACGTGTCTCAGTACGGGTAACATTATCTTACTATTATATAATAGTGGCCCTGTCGTACAAGTTACTCTTCCACACTTGGTCAAGTGTGTATGTGCCAAGCAGCCCGCAGCTCACACACACACACACACACACACCGCATGCACGCACATACACACACACCGCACACATATGCACACGCCCACACCGCATGCATGCACATACACACACACACCGCACACACATGCACACACGCACACACACAAACTCTTCCAGGTAAGACGTTCTGTCTATAAACTGTAGTAATTTCGATTAAAGAAGTGAAGAGACAATTTCTCACGTTGACAACGCAAAGGCTGGTCGTCTATTTTATCATATCAAACCCGGTAATTTCAAACATTGCGCCGACCGGCATATCAACAAGCAAGTTGCACGATCTTAAAGAGACAGCATCCCTATACCATAGAACGAAAACATGTCAATTACACAGTTTGCTGAATTATGTCTATGGAGTCCACCACAATAGTACACTTTGTTGCTTAAATGTATTAGTATATGCCACACGTGAACCTCCTAAGATGGCACAATTTGATTGGTTTGCTATCTCGGGATATTGGACAATATCCTATGATTGAGATCTCAAACTCGGGTACGCGTGACAGTCGTCTCATCAAGCTAATATAAACAGCCAATATACTGCCAATAAAAAAAATAAATCCAGACAAAAAGTGTTATCTTGTGTATTTTTGGAGTGTTCACGTGTAGTATATACCAAAACAATTATTCACCTCAGGCTCCGTGAATAGCCCCCTCGACCTTCAATCTCGGGGGCTATTCCCCATTATACACATAGCCTATCCACAATATTTTGTGGGTAGGCTATGTGTGACTGAAGGCTACTGCTGCCTGTCTTGGCCAGGTCACTTGAAGAGATGTTAAATCTCAATGATGTATTCTTCTGGTAAAAAACAAACACAAACTCTCAAAAAGAAGAAGAAGAACGCGCACAATGTAGAAGGTCCAAGAAGGATGGCAAACTTTTGCGCGACATATTCTTCAATAAACAAAGCTTTCGGCGTTGTCCAGAAGTACCTTGCGGGTAATGTGTTTGTTTGTTATTATCCCCCTGTCACATGGAAGTGTGATTCTGTCGACCAATCAACAGACGGCGTATATACCTCGAACTGGCCAGCACCCTTTCAGGAGTCAAAGTACCCCAACGGATGAGTACGGCGAGACGAGTACGGCTCAATACAGCTCAGTCCGGGTCACGCCCCACTTTTGGCAGTGGAAACGTGATCCGTGTTGCACCTTTGCGAACTGAACCGACCCTCCGCTGGAAACGTGCCATAAGTCATATCCCACCCCTTGCAAGCCCACCCCCTTAAATCCCCCGTTGATTCTACTGTTGTCTAAACAACATCAATGTCAGCATATCAACTATCAAGTGTGAATCACCCTCAGGGTTGAATCTCCTTGTATACAAATGCGGCAAAAATGCGGAGGACATGTGTGAAAACGTCTTATAATTAGAATATTATTATGCATGCTTCATAACGTAATAGGGGAACCAAAATGTTATATGTTGTAACATTATAGGCAAAATGTTATTATATTATGCGCTGGGGTTTCCACATTATAGCTATGGGTTTAACTACAACTAGAGGTTGGGCGCGGGAACTCTAGTATGGATAAAGAGGCAGAAATAAATTGTCCCATGTGACCTTTACATATTTTGTGATGGTCCTCACTGTATCCCTTCACTGTGACGGTCCTCACTGTATCCCTTCACTGTGACGGTCCTCACTGTATCCCTTCACTGTGACGGTCCTCACTGTATCCCTTCACTGTGACGGTCCTCACTGTATCCCTTCATTGTGACGGTCCTCACTGTATCCCTTCACTGTGATGGTCCTCCCTGTATTCCTCTCCCTCCCATGGATTGTTCTGATCGTAGAGACTAGTGATGGGTCGTTCGCGACCAAATCAGTTTGAATGAACGAATCTTTAACCAGACCGAACCTGTTGTTCGTCTCGTTCATTCTCAGACTCGACTCCTCCCTGACCAACTAGTCGATGACTCGCTGTCTCACTGTTCGTTCACTGACTGTGAGTGGTGAAGAGGGAAGAGGCTTAGTAAGCGAGTGTACGATAATACGATTCAATATCAGTTAAATGGTAAATGCATGCCGTCTTTGTACTTTCTGTGTCATGCCAGATTAATCAAATATTTGAATGTCTCGTCAATCTGTCTCTTTCTTTCATGGTTCGTTCTCCACCTGGGACCCCCACCATCATTGCTAAATCAAGTCCATTATCTTGCTGATATGTTAAACATCCACTAATCAACTACACCCCCCCATCCCACTGTGTCTGGTTAAAGTTGTAATTTTGTGTTGATTGATGACCGACTTCCAAGATCGTTTGAGAATGAGAACGAGGGAGGGGCTGAGTCTGACTGACTCAGCTGAGAACCGTGCATTCCATGATTTGATTCACCGCTACCGGAAACTCGACTGAATGAACGATTCTTCTTTGCGAACTGACCGACGCGAACTGAATCAAGGAAAAGAATCATTACATTCATCACTAGTAGAGATCTCTGGACATGGTTCATCCTCAACAGAATTTATGCGCTAATCTGTTCCTCATGGCACCTTTCACCACTGTGATGCAGAGGCCTGCCCTCATCATTATTAAGACTCTCTCTCTCGCTGGTCTTTTGCTGTACACACAACCACAGACTTAAGCCTGTGTTGTGAGTTCCCAGATCCGCTAAGCCTGTGCCATGCTTATTAGAGGTTGACCATCACCAAATCTCCTTTGTTCTGTGTGTGTGTGTGTGTGTGTGTGTGTGTGTGTGTGTGTGTGTGTGTGTGTGTGTGTGTGTGTGTGTGTGTGTGTATGTGTATGTTGTGTTTCTGGAACCTAGCCCTGTTAAAATCTTTCCTCATTGACTTGTGAGGCACTCTGTATGCGTCGTTGTGTATGTGTGTGCACCCGTTCCACTGGCTTTCTTAAGTTATTTGTATCTATTGACTTGTTTACCTGTGTGTGTCTGTTTTTGTGGAAGTTGTCTCCTCTGTGTGTGAGTGATGTGTCTGCATGCGTCCGGGGGCCTGCGGTGCGTGCGTCAGGGGGCCAGGGTATGAGGCGAATTCAGTGCAGTCTTACAGGGGAAGATCCATTACGTGAGCGAGGCAGCTGGCCTTAATTACAGCTAACTATAGACTACAGAGGAAGCAGAGGAGAGCCGGAGAAAGAGACAGAGATTGAAAGAGGCATAGAGAGATGGAGGGATGCAATTTAAACCAATCAAACTATTTGGGGCTCTGGGATTATCTCCACATTATATAGATGAGGACTGCTGCTGGCGTCTGTACAGACACACTGCACTGAGGCTCGGTTTTGTCCCACACAAAAGTCAGAAAATGTTTACGTGAGTTTTCTTTGGGGGGGTTGACAAATTGCATCAGCTTTCAAACATAAACATAGTTGAAATGTATCAATCACATGGTACTATATAGAACATAAAAAATAATCAGGGACCGGACAAAAGGAAAGCAAAAAAAAAATGTTAGCAAAACTATTTGCTAACATAGTGAAGGGGCTAGTGAAAGGGCTGTCAGTTGGATGTTGGGGTGGAGGAGTGTGGATAAGCAGCTGGTAAGTTGTTGGGCTACGGTAGTATTAACGTTTCTGGACTCCACAGATAGAGCCAACACTCTCGTTGAACGAGGCAGTGTTTTGAGAAACAACAATACTGCAATAATAGAAACAATACATTTTTCTCTGCTTAATAATCCAGCTATAGAAATGATGTCATCTGGTCTTAAATGGCCTGATCTGAAACTCACATTTATATTATATTGTAGGCAGGAATGATTTGTTGAATTTGTCCATGGGGTTTTGATTCCAAGATTGATGCAACTGGGATGGTCAGGCACAGCAGCTGTCCGGCCAGCGGTCAAGCTTCATGTCGGCCGGTCCAGAGCCAGCCGAGCACACTCAAGAGTCTCATACCAATCACACAATGGTACAGTTGGATGGGATGCTTTTAAAAGTCCACCTACTGAGATAAAGCAGAAAATAGATAATAGGAAAGGAGAAGCTACTACTGGGCCTTCGAAAAAACTGACTATTGAAAAGGACCCAGCAGGGTCAACCTCAGGATCCTCTGACTTGTCTCCTACAGACAGAGGGGCGTTGTCTACGGACAGAGGGGCGTGGTCTCCTACAGACAGAGGGGCGTGGTCTCCAACAGACAGAGGGGCGTGGTCTCCTACAGACAGAGGGGCGTGGTCTCCTACAGACAGAGGCATACAGGCTAAGGAAATGGGTGCAAATGCTGCGAACAAATGAGGAGATGAATGTTCAAACAGTTAATAATATAATCGGTTGAGTGGATATACATAATTGATATGTTTCATTAAATCTCAGAAAGAAAAAATGCACAGTAGCTAGAATACTGAGGTGGAAGAAAGTGGGGTGGTCAGGCTGTCTTTAATTGTTCGGTCAACATGCTAGTGTTTTTAAAATATTTACTCACCAATTTTGACTAGGAATAGAAGTGTGTTAGGTGTAATGTGTTCTAGAATAATTATCAAGCACCTTGTAATAAAACATTAGAATGTATGTATGGGACACCTGAAGGTTGCTGAAGGCCAAAATTATTTCTCTACAACAATGGTGAGATATTGGCCAAAATAAATCCAACAATTTTGTATTCACTTCACTTTCACCATTATTAAAGACACCCAAAGATCAGTCAAGGATCAATCAACCTTCTGGCTGTTTTTTATGACAGTATGGAGAAAGGATGCCTTTCTCTTAGCTGCCGGAGAGCTGACCTCACTCTCTAAGTCTACTGTGTACTGACTACAGCACTATCTAGAAAGCGTTGGCCAATCGTCTGAGAGACGTGATGGATCAGGTTTTGCACACAGACTCGCTGATCAATCAAAGACAACAAAGCATTAGTTCAAGAGCATTTGAACATCTTTATTCCATCGTACCTCCAGAGTTGTGTTATTTCCATGGACCAAGATAAAGCATGGAGCACCAATACCTCCGTCAAGTCTTAGGGCCCTATCTTGCATCCGGCGCAATTGAGTTTCTACACTGACCCATTAGTCGTTGCTAGTTTGCAACTGGCGCAGAGCGTTCTTTTTCTTGACACAGTGTACAAGCCCCTAACTTTCAGGATGGTTAAGTATTTGATCATGAGAAAACATTGTTTTACCGCGAGTGAGTGTAAAAAATAATGAATGAATGGGGGTGTGCGTGTGTGTATGTGTAAAATAATTAATGAAAGCGGGCGCGCGTGTGTGTGTCCATCTGTTCAAACACACGGAAACTAAACACGTAGCGCATAATACAGTCCATGGCAATGTATATTAATGGGGGGACACATCCATATTAGGAACACAAGTCGATAATAATAATGCAAACAACACTGGTAAGAAACGATATTTGTTAATGTTTTGCGTATATCATTAAATAGAACCACAGTTACCGCATATCATATGTGTGTTAAGTTTTCTTTGCTGAAATTTATTTGAGGAGTCAGTGTTTCTGAAGTTGTGGAAGAAAACGCTATTCCATGTGTGAATTAGGCCATATTATTTGGCCATAACCTGAGCCATTTGAAGTTTGAAATTCATGTGGTCATGCATCTGTCTCATTGGAGACAGCAAAGGCGCTTTCAAAGTATCAACTCGTCAGATTCAAATGCGCTCATGGCTCTTAAAGGGGATGGGAGATGGCACTCTCATTGGTTTATTCAGACCCCCTAGTGAGCCTTTTAGACACGATTCGGGGCATTATTCCAAATTAATAAAGTTGCACTGGATACCACAAGATGTTTTATATGTATCTGAAGTAGAGGTACGGTTTGGGCACTTTGAATGTAGGAAGGGAGCTTTTAAATTGGAGTGTTTAAGAAATCTTCTATAAGGACCCCCGGATTTACCAAGGAGGCCAGTTGTAGAGATGATTTTGGGTAAGTTGGGAATATGAACTTGGGATTTTGTACTCTTGACTCATCTTTTTCAGTCTTAAATGTTTGCCACCTTTCTATTGTGAGTGTTTTTAAAGTGTGGAATATGATGGATAGAACAAGTTTGCACTGCAATCAATCACTTCACTTGCCTCTAAGGGAGCCTGTCCTAAGAGGAGCACGGCTGGAGACTCCCCAGCAAGTTGGGACTTTAATTAGATGCAGTGTGGTGACAGTGAAAATAGACAAAGGAGAAAACAGGGAGATTGATAGATTTTTTGTTAAGGCAAGCAAAACTAGCGATCTACTATAGTAGGAGGCACAAAGTACAAAGTGGTCAAGGAAAAGAATGTGTTGCAACTTTCAAGGGTTTGGTAAAAGCACAGAGTTTGCTAGAATTTAAGTATTATGAAAAGATGAAGGATCAGGACATTTGAAAAACATTTGGGATGTTGATGGTGTTTTGTTGTCTTTCTTTGATGGCGGTATATATATATTTTTTTTGCACGTTTTATGACAATATATATACTGTATATATTGTAAAGTTTAATTGGCTTTATTAAAAAAGCAACAAATCTCTTGCAATAAATGTTGCAATACGGTTATGTTGAAGATCAATAAATGTCTGTCTGTCTGCCTGTCTGTCTGTCTGTCTTTCTGTGTGTGTCTCTCTCTCTCTCTCTCTCTCTCTCTCTCTGTCTCTCTCTGTCGCTCTCTGTCTCTGAACAGTTCTGGATGTCTGCCTTGGCCACCACCATCCCCGTCCCCTGTGGCGCCTTCATGCCCGTCTTTGTCATCGGTAAGACACTATGAGGGGCTTTGTGTGTGTTAAACTGTCCCAGGGAAGTTATGTAAAAGATGGGGATTCCCAGATGGTTTGCTGTCACCATTGTAATGTTCTTAACCTGACTCTGTGTCCAGGGGCGGCGTTCGGCCGTCTGGTGGGAGAGAGCATGGCGGCCTGGTTCCCTGATGGCATCCACACGGATGGAGTCATCTACCCCATCGTGCCCGGGGGATACGCGGTCGTTGGTAAGGTCCCCTCTCGACCCTCGCCAGGTCCCCCCACGCCATCCATGTCCTATCCAAGGAGAGGTGTTGTAATTAGATGAGTCAGCCAGCTATTCCTGCTAGCTCCGGCCTTGTATAAGACATCCCCTCTGTCTCAGACCTATTAAAGCATCCTCTTCTCCTCAGCACCACAGCCCAGCCAACATGCTGTCTGATGATCTGGTGACGTCCCAGACAGAGGTTCCCATGCACTGTTCTGTCTGACCCTTCTCCTCTCATGAGGAGCCTCTGTTTCCATGGAGAACATGGCGGAGCCACTCCTTGCTAATGGAAGTGCTGTCACAGTCCATGTCTCTTTATGGGAGGCCCTCCCTTGACCCTGCTGCAGGGGTTTCTGCTCACTGCCCGTTCTTTTGGGGGTAGGGTAGCGGCATGGACAGGCAATTAACATTTGGTAGAGAAAGAAAGGCAGTGTAACAGATGGAATTAAGTACAATGAAGAAATACAATTGACCTATCTATTTATTTATTTTTCTCCCCCTCTCTCCCTCCCTCTCTCTGTCTCTCCCTCTCTCTGTGTGTCTTTCTTTCCATGTAAATATCCATCTATCTTGGTTTATCTCTTAATTATCTTTCCTGCTTCCACTTTGTGAACAGTTCTCAGCAGAGACTGATTGGAACGGGAGACAGGGAGCCTGTTCTTTAGACTGCTCAAGAAAGAAGCCTCCTTAGCAGGATGTAGGAGGTTAAACAGGGAGCCTGTTCTTTAGACTGCTCAAGACAGAAGCCTCCTTAGCAGGATGTAGGAGGTTAAACAGGGAGCCTGTTCTTTAGACTGCTCAAGACAGAAGCCTCCTTAGCAGGATGTAGGAGGTTAAACAGGGAGCCTGTTCTTTGGACTGCTCATGAAAGAAGCCTCCTTAGCAGGATGTAGGAGGTTAAACAGGGAGCCTGTTCTTTGGACTGCTCAGGAGAGAAGCCTAATTGGCGGTAGGAGGCTCTGTTACTACTGGGACAGAAGTCTGATATATGTCCCAAGGTTTTGCTCACTTTTGCGTATATATGTATATATACAGTATATATCTTTACATTTATCTATATATATACTGCTCCTACAGTGGGGCAAAAAAGTATTTAGTCAGCCTCCAATTGTGCAAGTTCTCCCACTTAAAAAGATGAGAGAGGCCTGTAATTTTCATCATAGGTATACCTCAGCTATGAGAGACAAAATGAAAAAAAAAAATCTAGAAAATCACATTGTCTGATTTTTAAAGAATTTATTTGCAAATGGTGGAAAATAAGTATTTGGTCAATAACAAAAGGTCATCTCAATACTTTGTTACATGCCCTTTGTTGGCAATGACAGAGGTCAAACATTTTCTGTAAGTCTTTACAAGGTTTTCACACACTGCTGCTGGTATTTTGGCCCATTCCTCCATGCAGATCTCCTCTAGAGCAGTGATGTTTTTGGGCCACACAGACTTTCAACTCCCTCCAAAGATTTTCTATGGGGTTGAGATCTGGAGACTGGCTAGGCCACTCCAGGACCTTGAAATGCTTCTTACGAAGCCACTCCTTCGTTGCCCGGGCGGTGTATTTGGGGTCATTGTCATGCTGAAAGACCCAGCCACGTTTCATCTTCAGTGCCCTTGCTGATGGAAGGAGGTTTTCACTCAAAATCTCACGATACATGGCCCCATTCATTCTTTCCGTCATACGGATCAGACGTCCTGGTCCCTTGGCAGAAAAACAGCCCCAAAGCATGATGTTTCCACCCCCATGCTTCACTGTAGGTATGGTGTTCTTTGGATGCAACTCAGCATTCTTTCTCCTCCAAACACGACGAGTTGAGTTTTTACCAAAAAGTTCTATTTTGGTTTCATCTGACCATATGACATTCTCCCAATCCTGTTCTGGATCATCCAAATGCTCTCTAGCAAACTTCAAACGGGCCCGGACATGCACTGGCTTTAGCAGGGGGACACGTCTGGCACTGCAGGATCTGAGTCCCTGGCGGCGTAGTGTGTTAGTGATGGTAGCCTTTGTTACTTTGGTCCCAGCTCTCTGGAGGTCATTCACTAGGTCCCCCCGTGTGGTTCTGGGATTTTTGTTCACCGTTCTTGTGATCATTTTGACCCCACAGGGTGAGATCTTGCGTGGAGCCCCAGATTGAGGGAGATTATCAGTGGTCTTGTATGTATTCCATTTCGTAATAATTGCTCCCACAGTTGATTTCTTCACACCAAGCTGCTTACCTATTGCAGATTCAGACTTCCCAGCCAGGTGCTGGTGTCCTTTGACAGCTCATTGGTCTTGGTCATAGTGGAGTTTGGAGTGTGACTGTTTGAGGTTGTGGACAGGTGTCTTTTATACTGATAAGGAGTTCAAACAGGAGCCATTAATACAGGTAACAAGTGGAGGACAGAGGAGCCTCTTAAAGAAGAAGTTACAGGTCTGTGACAGCCAGAAATCTTGCTGGTTTGTAGGTGACCAAATACTTATTTTCCACCATAATTTGCAAATAAATTCTTAAAAAATCAGACAATGTGATTTTCTGGATTTTTTTTTTCATTTTGTCTCTCATAGCTGAGGTTTACCTATGATGAAAATGACAGGCCTCTCTCGTCTTTTTAAGTGGGAGAACTTGCACAATTGGTGGCTGACTAAATACTTTTTTGCCCCACTGTATGTACCGTGAGCTATAGTGTAACTTCAGAGGTTACTTTACTTTTAAGTTATCCTCACACTCTATAAGTGAGTGTGAGGAACCAGAAGCAGGCCTCTGTACTAAGCCCCTCTCTCCCCAGGTGCGGCCGCTCTGTCGGGGGCTGTCACCCACACGGTGTCCACGGCAGTCATCGTGTTCGAGCTGACGGGCCAGATCTCCCACATCCTGCCCGTGATGATTGCGGTGATCCTGGCCAACGCCGTGGCCCAGTCCCTGCAGCCCTCCCTCTACGACTCCATCATTCGTATCAAGAAGCTGCCATACCTGCCCGAGCTGGGCTGGGGACACCACGAGTAAGTACTGGGACCACCACCAGTATGTACTGGGGACACCACCAGTATGTACCAGGTGACACCAAGACAAGGTACACCACGAGTAAGTACTGGGACCACCACCAGTATGTACTGGGGACACCACCAGTATGTACCAGGTGACACCAAGACAAGGTACACCACGAGTAAGTACTGGGACCACCACCAGTATGTACTGAGGACACCACCAGTATGTACCAGGTGACACCAAGACAAGGTACACCACGAGTAAGTACTGGGACCACCACCAGTTTGTACTGGGGACACAGCCAGTATGTGGCTGGAATAATAGTAGCTAGTAAATGCGTATATTATTAAAATCCTTCTAAAGCGACGCCCCGTGGCTGGGGGGTTGATGGGTAATGTGTATCCTCACACTGGATGCCAGCGTTCAAAGGGCTACAGGAATATTCTAATAATCTTTAAAGATCCTATATCAGGGTTTTTTAGCGTTAATAATTGCATTTGGGGGTACTACTAGAATAGGGTCACATGGCTGTATGTTAGAAATACCCCTTATTATTCTCACACTGTTTCATTTCTGCAAAAACAATTTCATCGTCTTTCAAAAACTTTCTGTTTTGTATCATATTAAGGCCCCCACTTCTGAGTAGCCCAGTCTGCTGTGATGGTCAGCACAACCACTCTGTTGCGATTGGTCGAACCCTTTTCTTTCCTTCGTTCATTCTTTCTTTCTTCTTCTATCTTTCTCATCTTTAAGACGGTGTGTGTGTCTGTTTAATAAGTGTGTGTGTGTGTGTGTGTGTGTGTGTGTGTGTGTGTGTGTGTGTGAGTCTGTGTATGTGTGCTTGTCTGTGTTAGAATGTCAGGAGGAAAAGGAAAGACAAGTAGCAGATGTTACCTGATGTTTCCACTTAGCCGTCACATCTTTCCTCCTTTCTTCATCATGCACCCCCATTGCTCTTCACTGTTTTGGGGTCATGTCAACACAAACACACACAAACATTCACACTCACATTCACAAAGACACTAGTAATGTGCCGAGATGAGCCCCCAAAGCAGGGGAGTAATGACAGTAATAGATCTGCAGTGGTTAGTCAGAATGATGAGTTCAGATGAATGTGCAGCATGACATTTTGGCTGGCCGCTCTGATATTACAGGATAATTACCTCTAATGCAATTACAATGAGTGTTTGTAAAGTTACATAGAGAGGAATGGGAAGTTGCTATTGGACCTAGCATATAGACAAGATCATAAATGGTGTGTGCAGGGCCGCTGCTGGCCGTTTCGGTGCCCTACGCGAGCGGGAAGGGGAGCCTCTTTTTATATATTAGGTAAAAACATATAATTGCCGAAATTGAGTGATAGGTTATGCAATTAAGAAAAAACAACGGTGGGCCTCTTCATAACTAATTTATATATTTTTTTAATTCAATAATGTAATAATTATTTTTATTTTTTTATTTTTTTTACAAACCATAATTTTTGGTTCCCCCCCAGGTACTTGGTGCCCTACGCACTCTGCGTACTTTGCGTATAGGGAGCGGCGGGCCTGGGTGTGTGTGACCCAGTATAACTACAGCTATAACTTCTACCAACAAAATGTTTGTTATCGGGAAGTGAGCGAGTACCCCAAATGCTCGACAAAGAGTGAGGCTGAACACAGAGCGTGAATAAAAGTGTCTTTACTGCTATTCAACAGATGTTATAGCGGGACATGGGGCTTGAAGGCTGGCAGGTTGTGAGACAGGCCAGGGTTGGGCAACTGGAGGGTAATCGTACAGGCAGGGGTTCAGCAATAGAAGGGTTGTCGGACAGGCGAGGGTTGGGCAACAGGAGGGTAGTCATACAGGAGAGGGTTCAGCAACAGGAGGGTAGTCATACAGGAGAGGGTTCAGCAACAGGAGGGTAGTCATACAGGAGAGGGTTCAGCAATAGGAGGGTAGTCGTGCAGGCAGGGGCTCAGCAATAGGAGGGTAGTCGAACAGGCAGGGGTTCAGCAACAGGAGGGTAGTCGTGCAAGCAGGGGCTCAGCAATAGGAGGGTATTCGTACAGGCAGGGGTTCAGCAACAGGAGGTTAGTTGGACAGGCGAGGGTTGGGCAACACTGTTCACAAGAAGGTGATCGTTAGGGCGAGCGACGGAACACAAGGGCTAAGCAATCTAAACACTAGGGAAAAGCTAGAGACGAGGTACTCACTGTATAGTGTGAAACAATGATCTAGCAATGATTGTCTGGTGAACCGGGGATGATATGAGTTGATTGAAGATTGTTAACAGGTGTGTAGAGAGCAGGAGATGAATGAAGAGATTGGCCCACTAGGTAGCAGAAGTGGACGGCGTGACAATGTTAAAGGAGACATATTATGGTGTTTTCCCAACAAGTAAACATAGTATTTGAGTTCCAGAAAACATGTTTTTGAAGCTGTTTGCTGGAAATAGCTTTTAGGAAAAAAAATCTTGTCTACCGCTATTCCCCTGTTTCAGTCCCTTCAGAATGCTCTGTTTCTGGTGTCTGTAGCTTTAATGCAAATTAGCTGCTGCCCATTGAGCAATGAGCTGTCAGACTGAACCACAGCATGGAGGAGAAGCGATTGTTGCCGTTTGCGGACTCCTGGAGCTCTATATCTATATAATATAATATAATAATAATAATGTTATATATGGGTATTTATATAATATTATATCTAATATCACGGCCAAAAGCTATGTGCGCCTCAGATGATATTATGAATCATAAAGACTGCGTCTGACGTCTCTGGCACTTCCACAACAAGTAAAGACTCATAGTGGGAGATATCTCAGCCATGGTTGAGAAGAATTGGGGGTAAGGAACTTTGGCCATGACTCTCTGAAGTCCATGAACCACGACATGGAGGAGAAAGGGCCGCACCGGAGCTTCCGGAACTGCTCGACTGCCGCCGCCGGAGCTGCCGGAGAGCCGCCGAAGCTTCGGCGGCTCTCCGGCAGCTCCAGCGGTGTACTCCGGGAGCTGAACTCCCGCCAAAGCTTTCCGGCTGCTCCGGCAGGTGTCCTCCGGGAGCTGAAATGTCCGGCGGGGGTAGCTCGGCGGCAGTCCGGCAGCTCAGCTCGGAGAGTACAATCCCTTTCTCCTCAATAGAGTTGCGAAGTCACGCCCCTTCCGGTAGAGTCCATGGGACCTATGAGATCGAAAAATATGTATGGGTTTCAATGGAGAGAAAGTAGTTATTTTCTGGTCCCAGTCTTTATATGCCCTGGATTACACATATGTTGTTTTTGGATTTAAATGATAAATTTTCATGCAAAGTAAACTAAAAAAATCTGCAAAGAAGTTTGATAATGTTAGGTTTTGTGTGAGGCCACTTTGTGAACTACAGCCCCTTGCTGCTCTCGATGCGAGTGATATACGTCACCACTGTCGTGGCAATTTCTCAATCAGATATTGCATCTAAGACAGATGAGATATTTAGATGCAAAAAGCACACAATACTTTAGGCAATTGCTGGTCACATATAATTGTAATAAAAGTATGAACAAAGATACATCTCAATATGCATCAACAAATAATAAAAACAGGCATACAATAATAATAATCTGAGGCCTCAGATGGGAGTTCGCCCTGCATCTTACTTCATACTCTAAAGGTACGCCAGGAGAAATCCACCAAGTGTTCCAAGTAATGAGTTCTTATTCACTTGGGTTGGGTTCTGGAGGGGGGTCTGTCCCCCAATAAACCAAAAGCCTTTGTTTACCAGATGGTAATCTTTACGATCGAAGCTCCCCAGGATCACATTGAAGGGGGTTGCGGCCGTGCCATGTAACCTTTTGCTTCCTCAACGCTAGCCAGGGGGTCGAGGAACAGGCCCACACATCAAAGGATTGCATGGAAACAGATTACATCACAAAGAAGAAGAGGAAGAGGCACGCAATAAAATGCATCACACGAAACTCAAAGGTTCACACTTTAGATAAACCACAAGGAGTGTAGAAGGCAGGCAATATATATATTGCCTGCTTATATAATATATATATTGCCGGCAATATATATATTGCCTGCCAAAACTTAAGTTCATAGATAGACAAAAAACAATACAACATGTGGATTTTCCATCACACCACCCGCACTTGGAACTCCGGTACAGACATGCCGATCTCTCTGCTCCACTTCACAGCTTTTTTCCAAGTGGAGGATAAAACTTTAATAGGTCCATGGGATAAAAGCATCGAAAGAGGTGAAAAACATTATAAGTCGGGGCATGTGATGAGTTTCAGTTATGCCGATGTGGAGATTGTCGGTCTTGTCCACGCCAGTCGCAGGGAGCGTGACGTCACATACGAGATGTGTAGTCTTTCTCATTGTGTTTTCTCTACAGCCTTTAACTGAACAATTGCACAATAAACGGTCAAACTCTTGACATGAAAAATTATCATTTAAATCCACAAACAACATATGTGTAATCCGGAGCATATAAAGACTGGGACCAGAAGATAAATACTTTCTCTCCATTGAAACCCAATCGTATTTGTTGATCTCATAGGTCCCATGGGCTCTACCGGAAGGGCCGTGACTTCGCCACTCTATGTCTCCTTCTCCGGACTGCCGCCGAAGCTTCGGCGGCAGTCCGGCAGCTCCGGCGGGGGGAGGCAGTCCCCCCGCCCCCCTCTCCAATGACCTGGGCATCTCTGTAGTCACCTGACAGCCCAGTCGGGGAAAGCGATCCTACTTCCCCCACATCATTACAGCAAGCTCCTCCTTTATTGCTTCTGGAGAACACACACACTTTGTGTGGTGTGTTCTCCAGACAAACATTCAGACACATTCACATACACACAAGCAGATACACACACAGTTACGCATGCACATACACACGCACATACATGCTCACACACACTCAGTTACACACGCAGAGTTACGCATGAGCAGACATACTGCTGAATTCTAGTGTGTGAACCCACACACACACACACACACACACGCATGCTCAGCCACACAAACACACACACAAGCAGGGGCGGTTCTGGGGGGGGCCAGCAGGGGCCAGTGCCCCCATAAAACTGAGCTCATACCCCCCAGTGGCCCCCCCTCCAAACGTTTTTCTTTTCTTTTTACCTCCGTCCGGACGGGGGGTCGATTGCTTGCGATGGTGTGGCACTCCTAATATATCATACTGACTTTATTGCTGTTGGTGATGTATGATACTAAGTGGTTTGATGTCAGTGAAAGAACCCAAAATGTTGTAATATTGACAATTTCTTTAACCAATGTAACATTTCAAATGTATAATATTGACAATTGCTGTAACTTAAGGAAACACTTGCTACTGAAATAAATGCTGTAACGAAGTGAATGAGTGAAGTGAATGCCGTTACTTAGTACTAAACTAAATATTATGCTTCCCGGGTTCAATGTGCCCCTCCAACCAAACAACTGGCCTCAGTCTTGCCCCCCCATGAAAATTGGTCTAGAATCACCCCTGCACACAAGGGTGGGGTGTCAGCTGCCGTCGAACGTGTAGTGGCCGGTGAGCCGGAACAGCGAGGGGACACGGAGTAAGGGTTCAGTTAGACTGAAACCCATTTGGTTTGATCAGCTGCAAATTCTGCTCCCGAGGGAAATCAGTGCTGGCCCCGTGCCACACGGACCGCTGGCCTCACGGGCCGTTGCCCTCACGGACTGCTGGCCCCGGGCCTCACTAACCGCTGGCCTCACCAACCGCTGGCCTGTCAGTCCCCCCAAAGAGGAGAGCGGGGTCTGGAGTGCGGGGGTCTGGAGCGTGAGGGTCTGGAGCGTGAGGGTCTGGAGTGCGGGGGTCTGGAGCGTGGGGGTCTGGAGTGCGGGGGTCTAGAGTGCGGGGGTCTGGAGAGTGGGGTCTAGAGTGCGGGGGTCTAGAGTGCGGGGGTCTGGAGCGTGAGGGTCTGGAGCGTGAGGGTCTGGAGTGTGGGGGTCTAGAGTGCGGGGGTCTGGAGAGTGGGGTCTAGAGTGCGGGGGTCTAGAGTGCGGGGGTCTGGAGAGTGGGGTCTAGAGTGCGGGGGTCTAGAGTGCGGGGGTCTGGAGCGTGAGGGTCTGGAGCGTGGGGGTCTGGAGAGTGGGGGTCTAGAGTGCGGGGGTCTGGAGAGTGGGGTCTAGAGTGCGGGGGTCTAGAGTGCGGGGGTCTGGAGCGTGGCCGCCACCCCACCAGGGGCCCTTCTAACGCCACGGAGGGCCATGGGGAGTGCTACTTAGCTTTACTACTACAGCCAATGAAGGAACAGCGTTGTCTTGTTTTCTCTTTCCTCCACTGATCCAGAAGGTGGTAAAGCAAAGGCCTCTGAACGTTGACCTGTGAACCTTGTCCTGTGAACCTTGACCTGTGAATGTTAACCTTTGAACCTTTGAATCTCTGACCGTTGTGTTTTCAAACAAACGGAAACCGCTGTCACCACCAGGGAACAAGGAAGGTGAGCGGGAGGTTGATGGCTCCTGAAACACTGCGCTCCCTGTACGCTGAGAACAGCTCTCAACACTGAGGCTCGGACACAAAGCTCCTTCAACACATGATACAGACACACACACACACACACACACACACACACCTGTTTCTGCCCTGGGAACAACAATTCATTTCTGCTGAGTAGCACTCTGGTCCACACATAACGTCGCCCCTCACACCCTCCACACACACGACCCTCCCCCTCCCGGATGAGTCTGCGTTGCCGCCCGTCCCTGGATCTGGACTCTGGGCAGTGATGGATGGGATGCAGCGGTGGGTGGGAAGGGGGCGCTTTTGACTCCAGTCAAAGCCAAAATTGAATTGGTTTTCTTTTTCATACAAGCCCCCCCTCACACACACACTTGCGCCCCCTGCCCGTACTCAATCAATCATTTGATCATGCCTCCTTCTCCACCTCTGTTCCCTGTTTGTTTTTTTAACCCTCACCACCCACCTCTCATCACCCTAATCTCCACAATCACACCATTCCTCCCCCCTCCCACTTTACCTCTCCTCTAATCTCATAACCAACAATTTTTTCTTCTCCTTACTCCTCCGGGTAAGCTTGAGATGCGAAGGGGAGGAGAGGGAGGGAGGGAAATTAGGGGAGGGGAGTTAGGGGAGGGATGGAGGGAGGGGAATTAGGGGGGGGATGGAGGGAGGATAATTAAGGGAGGGGAGGGAGGGAGGGGAGTTAGTGGAGGGATGGAGGGAGGGGAGGCTGGGTTGTCAGTGTGTTGTGGTGTTCCTCCTGAGGTCTTCACATCTAATCTTTCAATTACAATTACAATTAGGGCATTTAGCAGACGCTTTTATCCAAAGTGACTAACATCGGTTGAAACCCACATTGACACACCAATGGCAGAGTCAACCATGCAAGGCGACAGCCAGCTCGTCAGGAGCAGTTAGGGTTAAGTGTCTTGCTCAGGGACACATCAACACACAGCTAGGAGGAGCTGGGGATCGAACTAGCAACCTTTCGGTTACAAAATACTCTACCTCCTGAGCTAAGCTGACCCTCCGGAGGTGGCTGCCTCGGCCGCCCTGAAATCAGATTAGTACCCTTGTCACGTCGGCAGACGACCTGCCGGAGCTGTCCTGCACCAGTCAGGCCGCGTAGCAGAGGAGCGCTCTCTAGCTGGCAATCAAGAAGCGACTCGCCGTGACTGTCGGAGCTGTGACTCAGATTCCATATGCCTGGTTCACGCGAACACATGGCCAGGTTTAGGGAGCGATACTTTAAACAGTTAAGGGTCAGTAAAACTGTACTTCAGACTAACCACACTCACAGAAACCTCAAACTAAGAAGGAACCCAGTGTTCACATGCATGCTGAACCTTTGGTGCGATGGGATAAGGATCAGGGGTCAACCCCGCTCCGGTCGGGCGGCAGGGCGCTCCTTGTGTGTGGTGACTGATCTGATACACCTTGTGTTCTACCTGTTGCACTCAGCCGCTCCCTCTGTCCTCACCCAGGAAGTACAACATCCGCGTGGAAGACATCATGGTGAGGGACGTGAGGTACATCACCCTCAACTGCTGCTACCGGGACCTCCACAACGTCCTGCTCACCGGGAACCTCAAGACCCTCGCACTGGTGGAGTCTGCTGGTAAGAGACTAACGCACACCCACACTTGCTCATATATAAATGCATGCATAAGCAAACACACACACAAGCAAACACACACGGGCACAAACACAGACAAACGAGCAAAAACCAACACAAACACGCACTTTTGCTTGGCATCGTCAACGTCATTGTACTCCGGGGTTAGAGCACCGCTGGCGTCTGAATTGTAGACCGCCGCTTCTGTCCCTGTTGCGTCTAACGTTTCCTAGTGTAGTGTTTTGTTTTATCCCAACGTCTTTGTGTTAGTTTATTTGTTTAAGTCTCCGTGCTCCTCTAGTCCATCTCGCGTCTCTGCTGTTCCACTCCGTTCCCACTTATCCATTCCTACACTCCTGGACTATCAGCCACGTTAGCCAGCTAGCTAACTGTCTACCGGTCAAACTTTATCACCACTGGATCCATCTGTCTCCTGAGTGTGTGGATTGCTTGCTCTCGACCCGGGTGAGTACATTTGTGTGTTTGTGGTGGTGATTGTGCCAACCCGGGACTGACCCGCTGCATCCCTCGCTAACCCGGCTGTATGCATGTGTAACAGGCCCAATGATGAGGTTGATTTCTTGGTCTCACAATCGATTTATTTGATCATGTTTTCTGTAAAAGACCAAACACATTCCGTTTCTGGCAACAGCTTGCAATGAACGTCTTTCATTCAGAACTCGCAATACATTCTACTTCTTCGAGCTCTGGTGATACATACCATAGCGCTGCTGCCCCCTGGTGGAATGGCTGGTGCATTTACAACCAACCTAATAGAAACTGGTTGAACTCAGCACAGAACTACTAACTATCTTGAACCTAGGGTGCCACACATGCACTGCGTGCCTCGCTAAAAACATTGGCCCAGCTGTCTGGCTATCCAGCCGGCGTTCACAGGAGGAGCCCCCACTCCCTGCCGGCTCATCAGCTGTAGCCTAGTCGGGTGCCGCCATGGCACAGTGTGGCTTGCCTTGCCGCGCGGGTACAATCTGGGGCAACCAACATCACCCACTCCACTAACTCCACCACCTGGTCCACTGCTGCATCCACACAACTCACTGCCTACCACTTTCTGGCTAATCAGCTACTAGCCATTGACAATACACTACCCGGACTTCTTTCATCTGCTGTCATGTCACATCTCCACCTTAGATTACCACTCCTGCTACTCCAGACTCTTTGGACCCTCTCCTCTACTCCACCAACTTCTCGCCCACTCGCCTACACTGCCGTTGACCTTCACCGCCTCAACAACAACCATCGTCTCCCTGCTGCTGCTGCCACTGCAGCTAGCAAAGCCGGGAACCTTCGCCGATGTCGCTATATCCATCTAAGTTCTGGCCCTACTCGCAACCAACACCTCCCCCATGGCTCACCTATCCCCTCACTCTGGACTAACTCTCGCCCCCCTGTCACCCCCATCTGCTGTACTGCCAACCTCAACAACCTCCGTTCCCCCTCCCCTGCTCCCCCATCCATCTCCCTCACAATGCTGAACTGTCGCTCCATCTCCAACAAATCACCCGTTATATCTGAACTACTACTCGACAATAACATCGATCTGCTCCTCCTCTGTGAAACATGGCAGCAGCCCCTGGATTTCTATACTCTCAATAAAGCTACCCCTTCCAATTTCAGTTACACCGCCAAACCCCGCCTCTCCGGCCGAGGGGGAGGCGTTGCTGTTCTCCATAAACAATCCCTGTCCATCACTGAACTAAACCTCAACCTCCCATCTATCTCATCCTTCGAACACCTTGCCTTCTCCCTCCCCAATTCTATCACTACTGTTTTAATTTATCGTCCCCCGAAGCCCCACCCATCTTTTATCTCTGAGCTATCTGAACTCCTCACTATTGCGTCTTCTCTCTCTTCCCGCCTCCCACTTACTGGTGACTTCAACATACACATTGACCAGCCCAACGCCCCACTGACATCTGGCTTCCTCTACCTTCTTGACTGTTTCCACCTTACCCAACAAATTGACTTCCCCACCCATACCAAAGGCCATATCCTGAACATAGTCTGCTCTGCCTCCCTACCCGTATCTAACCCCCATCCTATCCCCTTCCCACTCTCTGATCATCTCTGCATCCTCTTCTCCGCTCCGCTACCTTCACCCCATAGTCCCAAAAAGCGCTCCATTTCCTACCGCAACATCAAATCAATCAATCCACTCTCTCTCCCAGCTCATATCCTCTGCCTTCCCGCCTGACATTGCCCCCACTTCCCCTGATGACTATGCCATCATGCTCAACTCCATCCTTTCTGTCTTCCTTGACCCCCTTGCCCCCTGGTAAACTTCCTTCGTCTCATTCACCCACTCCGCCCCCTGGTACACCCCGGAACTACGCACCATGAAACAGACTGGCCGCCAACTCGAACGACTGTACACACAAACCCGCCTCACCATTCACGCCGAAGCCTACAAACTTCACATCTCCTACCGCGACGCCCTCCAAGCTGCTAAATCCGCCCACTTCTCCACCCTCATCAACAGCACCAACCGGAACCCCCGCATCCTGTTCTCCACCGTCAACAAACTGCTCCACAACAATCCACCCTCCTCACCTGACCTCTGTAACTCTTTCCTCCTTGCCTTTAACAATAAAATCTCCTAAATAAACAGCTCCCTGACTGCCGCCCTCAGTAACCCCTCCACCTCTCTCCCACCATTCCTGTCCCCCTCCCCTCCCTGATCACCTGCCCTCCCCTCCTCTCACTGCCTTCTCCCCTGTTGACTCCTCCCACATCTTGGACATCATCACTGCATCCAAGACAACCACATGCCCTCAACATCCTGCTATTACTTGACCTCAGCGCAGCCTTTGATACGGTCAACCATCTATCCTCCTTAAAAGACTGCGTCAACAGGGTGTTGAGGGCACTGCACTTGACTGGCTGACCTCCTACCTCACCGACAGGCAACAGTTTGTCTCGCTCTCTTGCCACACATCCACCCTCTCTCCTGTCACGCAGGGGGTTCCTCAGGGCTCAATCCTTGGCCCCCTTCTTTTCATCTGCTACCTCTTCCCCCTCGGTCACATCAACCGCAACCTCAACCCTGGACTTCCACTGCTACGCTGACGACACCCAGATCTACATCACCACCAAACCCACCCAAAATCCTACTCACCCAACTCGAAACCTGCATCTCTACAATAAAAGCATGGCTGACCCTCAATTCCCTCAAACTCAATAGCGACAAAACAGAGCTCCTCCTCATAGGCACCAAATCCACTCTCAAAACAACTGGACCCATCTCACTCACCATTGACACCTCGACCATCACTCCCTCCCGCCTGGCCCGCAATCTTGGTGTTATCATGGACCCCACCCTCTCCTTTGTTTCCCATGTCAGCTCCATTGTTAAGACCTACTACTTCCACCTCCGCTGCATCGCCAAAATCAGACACTGCCTGTCCTCCCCTGCTGCTGAATTCCTTATCCATGCCTTCATCTCGTCCCTTCTTGACTACTGCAACTCCCTCCTCACTGGCATCACCTCTCATTCCCTCCATAGACTCCAAATGGTCCAAAATTCTGCTGCATGCCTTCTCACTCACACCCGGTCTCGTGAACACATCAATCCTGTTCTCTTCACTCTCCACTGGCTCCCCATCAAACAACGTATCAACTTCAAAATCCTCCTCCTGACTTTAAAAGCTCTCCACCACCTGGCCCTGCCCTACCTGTCTGACCTCCTCATACCCCATCGCCCCTTCCGAACCCTCAGATCCTCCTCCACTCTCACTCTGACTGTCCGACCATCCAAACTTAAAACCTTCGGTGACAGAGCCTTCTCAAGAAAAGCACCCCGACTCTGGAACTCTCTCCCCCGACCTGTCCGCGACTCTCCCTCGCTTCCCATATTCAAATCCTGTTTAAAAACCTAACTTTTTTCCCAAGCCTATGACCTCCCCTACCAATAGCCACCCTTATCCCTATCTACTATCCCACTCCACCTTGCTTCTGTTCTCTGTTGTGCTGTCTTCCGCTTGTCCCCCCTGATTGTCAGCTCCCTCTTCGTGTTTTATGTAAGCGTCTTTGGGTCACTGAAAAGCGCTGTAGAAAATTAATGAATTATTATTATTATTATTATTATTATTACACACACACAGCCCTCCAATAGCTTAGAAAAGATATTCTCAACGCTGATCCTGAATTCAACCTAAGCATTAGTTAATTATGCTTGAGGCGACTTTGTTATTCTGTTAAGAGTATAGAGTGTCAGCATCGCATCCACTTTTACTGGTGGACTGCTGTGTGCAGCAATTATTTCCCTATTCTAATCTAATTTTATATTTTGCAGCTTTCCTATGTAAGGCTAGGTGTTCGTGTATGCAGTCTAGGGTTATCCTGCACTAAGATTAAGCATAGCCGACTGATGGTCAAATCATATACGCTATCATTTTATGTATGCAGCCCAATGATGGCTAATTTGTTGAAACTTTAGCGTGGTTTAAACACTTTAAACACAGAAATTTGTAACGTTTGTCTACTCTAGAACGTGCTCTAGTCCAAAATGACAATGCCTGGATAGAGCCACTGCCATTACACAAAGGGGATATCAAACAAAGAATAAGGAAATTTACTGAAAGCAGAACATAATATAACAGCAGAAGGCACACAGAAAAGTCAATCCCCTACCACCACAAAGTTTTTTTTAAATTATTTTTTGTACTTTTTAATTTGTTTTTTTTGGGGTTTCCGATTACTGACCGGAAATCACCAAAATTCATATTTATTTTATTTTAATAATACAGAACATAACTTTGAAAAAAATAATTGCATACTAAATTGCAATCACAATATTGGTCAAAATAATCGCAATTCGATTATTTCCCCAAATCGTTCAGTCCCACTCAGCACCCCCGTCCTCCAATGGAATACTCCACTGTTAGACTCTTTCTTTACACAGAGATTAGACTATTAAAGACAAAGCTTTGACAAATACGAATAGTCAAAGATTCAAGATCCCCCTAATCAAGTCCATTACATGTGTGTGGAAATGCTCCTGTACAAGGGCCATTTACAGCTTACAGTATATGGTCTTTCGTAAGGGGAAGGCATATGACCGCAAAAACAACCCCCAAACCAAAGAACCCCCCTTTTTAGGCGATGGACGGTGTTCCTGCACTCAGCCTTTGTCCTTTGTGTGGTTTGTGTTGTGTGTTTTTTTAAATGTATTCCATTTAATCCATGGGTTGGCTGACGCAGTCTTCTGCACTGTTCCGCTGAATGTCGATTTGATATTCCAAGAGCGTCTCGATTATGCAATCATGCTGGAACAATTAGCTGCGGCATTTAACCAAACACAAAATCAGCACGTCCTATCACAAAGGCAATTACTTAAAACAAACACCCTCTTGCTGACACACCACACACACACCCACACACAGTAAGTAAATATATCAATTTGAATGCAAGCGGATGTAGTTGCAGTCATATGCATGTGCATACACATTCCCCCCACCTACACATACACACACAACATGGTGTTCTGTCAACAACAATTTGTTGTTGTGGTTGTTGTGCAACTCACCTCAACATGTGGCTTCCCTTGTTGTCTGAACACCCACTTGTACATTTCTTCGCCCCTTCATTCCTGCTGTACCTTCTGTCTGACCCTGCTGCTCCTCTACCTTTGACCGGCCTGGTGGGGCCTACCCCCTCCATGCTCCTTCACCTCCTCCTCCTCCTCTAGAGTCCATGATCATGCTGTAACGTGTGTCCTCTCTACCTCCTCCTCCTCCTTCTCCAGAGTCCATGATCCCCCTGTAACGTGTGTCCTCTCCTCGTCCTCCTCCTCCTCCTCAGAGTCCATGATCCTCCTGTAATGTGTGTCTCCTCCTCCTCCTCAGAGTCCATGACCCTCCTGTAACGTGTCTCCTCCTCCTCCTCCTCTTCCTCAGAGTCCATGATCCCCCTGTAACTTGTCTCCTCCTCCTCCTCCTTCCCCTCCTCCTCCTCCATGATCCTCCTGTAACTTGTGTCTCCTCCTCCTCCTCCTCCTCAGTCTGTGATCCTCCTGTAACATGTGTCTCCTCCTCCTCCTCCTCCCCCTACTCCTCAGAGTCTATGATCCTCCTGTAACATGTCTCTCCTCCTCCTCCTCCTCCTCAGAGTCCATGATCCTCCTGTAACGTGTGTCTCCTCCTCCTCCCCCTCCTCCTCAGTCTGTGATCCTCCTGTAACTTGTGTCTCCTCCTCCTCCTCCTCAGAGTCTATGATCCTCCTGTAACGTGTCTCTCCTCCTCCTCCTCCCCCTCCTCCTCAGAGTCCATGATCCTCCTGTAACATGTGTCTCCTCCTCCTCCTCCTCCCCCTACTCCTCAGAGTCTATGATCCTCCTGTAACGTGTGTCTCCTCCTCCTCCTCAGAGTCCATGATCCTCCTGTAACGTGTGTCTCCTCCTCCTCCCCCTCCTCCTCAGAGTCCATGATCCTCCTGTAACGTGTGTCTCCTCCTCCTCCCCCTCCTCCTCAGAGTCCATGATCCTGCTGGGCTCCATCGAGCGGGCCCAGCTGCAGGCTCTCCTCTCCCAGCAGCTGGGCCGTGCGCGCCGCATGGAGTACATCCGGGAGAACGCCATGGCCTTCAAGAAGTGCATGTCCGACCCCGAGTCCCCGCCCCCTCCGCCCCCCGTGGAGGACACCAACAGCCAGCAGCGCCACTCAACCCAGGAGGTCCGCTTCCAGGTAAGGCCTACACTCTGCTCCGGGCTATCCTAATCGAAAGCCTAGTGGACAACGTGGATCATATAAGCGGCTGCAGTAGCTCAGGAGGTAGAGCGGGTTGACTGGTAACCGGAAGGTTGCTAGTTCAATCCCTGGCTCCTCCTAGCTGAGTGTCGAGGTATCCCTGAGCAAGACAACTCACCTTTATTACTCCTGACGATCTGGCTGTCTGGTTGACTCCGCCATCTTTGTGTGAATGTGTGAATCAGTGCTGATAAGACATCTCACCCATTCCATAAAATCAAGAAAAGATCCAAACTAAAATAGATGAAAAAGGAGTGCATCTTAGGGATGTCAGTTTCAGTTAATTTTGCTTTTCAATAGGCCAACACCCATTAACCGGTAACTAACTAAAATGCAAAATGCTGTCAATTACAGGAAAGTGGCGCTTTCCTTTTAGTATGACACTCCATTGACTTAATGAGCTTTGGCGCCGCATTTCGAAGGGCTGTCCGTTTAGAGGTGCTGACATTTTAATGTTTTGTGTTGTAAATGTCTTGCCTTTTATTTTATTTTCTGTTGTCTGAACTGAAGTTTATTGCCGCATTTTGATCAGGTCATCGTTGAAGGGGTGAAGCAATAATGATGTTGTGAAGTGCCCATGCAATTAAGTTGTGAAGGGATGCATGGGAAGGCTGTAGGGGGTCAGAGGTCAGGCTGTAGGGGGTCAGGATTTAGCGGGTCAGGCTGTAGGGGGTCAGGGGTCAGAGGTCAGGCTCCAGGACGTCAGGTGTCAGAGGTCAGGCTGCCTCCCAGATGGACTGTAGGGCTCATAGAGTCTAAAACATGGGAAACAATCTGGTCCTCCTCACTGAGGGAGGAAAATGTTATACAAATCTTACTGTGACTACAGGAAAGGGGGGGGGGGGTGTAAGTGGCTGGAGAAATAAAATTTTGGAAAGAGCATAAAGGGAAAAATAACCTATTTTGGAGATGGATTTGGAATGTCTTTTTACAGTGCAGGAGACAGGAACATATTAGTCATTTCCCTGGGCCTCTGTGCACATGGGTATTAAAGATGGTGCTCTCAAAGGTGTCTGCCAAAGAAAGAAAAGAACTCACTCGCCCGCCTTGCTGTTGACAGAGGATGGAACAGAGGCCAGGTTCCATCAGTTACGCACCACCAGTAGGTGTGTGTGTGTGAGTCTGTGTGTGTGTGTGTGTGTGTGTTTTTGTGTGTGTGTGTGTGTGTGTGTGTGTGTGTGTGTGTGTGTGTGTGTGTGTGTGTGTGTGTGTGTGTGTGTGCGTGTGCGTACGTGCATGCGACAGATGGCAAGCTTGGACCAAAATGTTGTCTTTATTAGCCATCAATAAAAGCAGAAAAAACGTGTGTGTGTGTGTGTGTATGTGTGTGTGCATTACCGGGCTTCGGAGAAAGGCATCTTCAGAGGAAGCGTTACTGACTGCTCAGTGAAACGGCTCTCTGGATGGCTGCTCAGAGATCAGTGTGTTCATCTATTCTCTTACGCTCGTACACACTGATTCCACCTGCTTCTATGACCACTGTATCAAGTGGTACATTAGGGATGTTATACGTGTTGATAAATCATTTTTACAAGGATGACGTCTGCTGGCGGTATAAACTCCTGCAGATAAAGGAACCACCGCCTCTGCTGGAGGAATAAACTACTGCAGATAAAGGAACCACCACCCCTCTGCTGGAGGGAATAAAATACTGCAGATAAAGGAACCACCACCCCTCTGCTGGAGGTATAAACTACTGCAGATAAAGGAACCACCACCCAGACCACAACAAATTTGGCTTGTCAATGGAGAAGAGATAGCCTTTGAGACATATTGCGGACAACCATGCTGTGTGTGTTTGTGTGTTTGTGTGTGTGTGTTTGTGTGTTTGGATTACTGTAGGTTGACCATGCTGTGTGTGTGTATTTGTTTAGATCACCACTGAGGAGTCCACCCTGAGTCCCACCAGACCCACACCCCAGAAACCCCTCAAACCTGCCCTGAAGAGACCATCAGTCGTAGACCGCCCCCCCGAGATCCTTACCGGTAAGACACACACACAAACACACACACACACACACAAATACACACACACACACCCACAAAATTAAAACATACTTTGTGATACTATTACAGTAGACACTGATAGTTTAATCTAATGTCTTTCTCCTCTCTCTCTCTCTCTGTCTCTTTCTCTCTGTCTCTGTCTCTGTCTCTGTCTTCAGCCAATAATGATAACTCAGGCATTGCTTTAAAGAACCTGTTTTGTGCCAACCCCGATGCAGAAGCCGTGGAGGTGAGCACACACACACACACACACACACACACACACACACACACACACACACACACACACACACACACAGGAGGGAGCACACACACTGTCAATTTGTACACAGGTTCTGTTGCACCTTTTCTCTAAATAGATCTTTGGCCTTTCTACCTTGAACACACATACACACACACACAGACATACACACAGACAGACACACATACACACAGTGTGTCTTTCTCTCTGATAACAGGTCTCTGAGGAGTGGATGCAGCGCAGTACTGACTAGTTGGAGTACTAACTAATCCTAGTGGTCACTATGTGTATTGCCCTGTGTAACGCTGTGCTTGTCTCCCTGCGGGGGTACAGTCCAACAACAACAACATGGAACCACCCACCTCCCCTGAACACAGGAGGCCCCCCAAACGGGTCCGGATATCCGTAGTGGTAAGACCGATCAGCCTGATCGGGTACCCCCCCAAATCAATAAACGGACCACCCAATGTCGGCCATCTTCATCCACACCCCTCAGGCCCGCCCTGACGCCGATGGCCTGTGATCGAGGCGAAGCCCGCACCATCGTGCCCCAAAGCGCTGAGCGACCTCCTCCCCTTGCCCCATTATCACCGATAATGGGGCACGGCGACCACTAAGACCAGATGAGGACCCCCTCCGGGGTAAACAAGGGGATAAGGGGGATTCAAGGAGGATCTGACCACAGATATAACAAAACATTCCCTCTTTTGAACCTTAAACCAAGGGGATCAATTATACCACCGACCTTATAAGGTCACCTCTCTGAGCTGGAGGCACAGGGTCGTGACGTGGTCTCAATCGGGTCCTCCTTAAGGTAAACAGTCCAGTGGTCTGCGGGGAGGAAGCGGTTCAACCTTGACATGCTGTCTGTGCTGTCCATCATCAGCGCCATCTGAAGCGTCCAATCAGTGATCTGATGCCTCCTTTAAACCACCATGCGTGCTGAGATCAGGGTCAGATATCACACCAGGCTTTTTGGAATGCATGTAAGAAAGCAAATTCTCATCATGAAACAAAACACAAAATGTAATATCATATGTAAATCAAAAAGAGATTATTTGCATGGTCAATCAGACGAGCTGAATAATGAGTACATCTGGTAATGGATAAGGACTAACGAGTTGGACGTCTGGTAATGGGTAAGCATTAACGAGTTGGACGTCTGGTAATGGGTAAGGACTAACGAGTTGGACGTCTGGGAATGGGTAAGGACTAATGAGTTGGACATCTGGGAATGGGTAAGGACTAATGAGTTGGACATCTGCTAATGGGTAAGGACTAACGAGTTGGACGTCTGGTAATGGGAAAGGACTAACGAGTTGGACGTCTGGTAATGGCTAAGGACTAACGAGTTGGACGTCTGGTAATGGGTAAGGACTAACGAGTTGGACGTCTGGGAATGGGTAAGGACTAATGAGTTGGACATCTGGGAATGGGTAAGAACTAATGAGTTGGACATCTGCTAATGGGTAAGGACTAACGAGTTGGACGTCTGGTAATGGGAAAGGACTAACGAGTTGGACGTCTGGTAATGGCTAAGGACTAACGAGTTGGACGTCTGGTAATAGGTAAGGACTAACGACTTGAACATCTGGTAATGGGTAAGGGCTAACGAGTTGGACGTCTGATAATGGGTAAGGGTAAGGGATTGGATTTGAAGCCAAACGATGATGCAGGGGAGCACAGAGGTATTGTTTGATTTGTGATTAGCAACGCGTGGCATTACAAAATGGGAATGTTGGTGATGGATGGAGCTCGAACGCGTACTGGGCCTAATGATTCCACCCTGGAGGTGGAGGAGGAGGAGGAAGAACCAATATGCTGCATGTACTCTTAAACAAATCAAGGTTTCCAAAGGCAAGCCGTTTCAGATTGTTCCCCTGAAAAATACTAAAAAAATAAAATAATCCAATCCAATAAGTCTTCTATCGTAAAGGCATGTGAGTGATGAGAAAAACAATATCTTTCTATGTGATTTAGTATCTATCGATTTGCTGCTCCAACGATCATGATGAATCGTTTTAGTCCGTGTGATCTGTGCTGAAGCAACATCTGTGGTCCTGAGCTTGGCCTGATCTTCACGTATTGATTTCTTTGTCATGTAACGACTTGTTTGGTCTCAACCTGTGTGGTTTCATTCCCCAGGAGCCCCCGCCCCACTTAAAGACTTACTTCTGGGTGAGCATACTGTCGCACCGCTTCAACCACTCCCTTCATAGAGTCAGGGACCGTGAAGACATCCCCCTGAACGCTACAGGAGGGAGATTCTAGATCAACGCATCCATATGGCGTGACACACACCCCCCTCATTCCCTGTACTGAGGCCCCTCCCAACAGACGCTCTGAATGACCCTATGAGGTACAACATGACCTCTGAGGCCTCTCCCTGTAGACCTAGTGCTCGCCTGGAGCAGCCCACTCGTGCCAAAACACAACATCGGCCACGCCGGTGGCCAGCTGGCGCCCCTCGTCTGCTCTGCGGTGCACCAGGCCCCACTGATCTGACACCAGTCGGTGTGTGAACGAATAGTTGTAAGTCGTTTTTGATAAAAGCGTCAGCGAATTCCCCTAAATGTAAATGATACACGTCCACCGGTTGGATTTTAACAAACACACACTGGATTACACAACCTCTAACATAAGCACATCCTGATGTTTGTGATCCTTTCTCTGTTGAAATGTTCTTGTGGCATACAGGCAAAAGCCTCCAGCAGCTGGCTATTGTCTGCTTAAGAGACTTAATGGGCCCTATCTTGCATCCGGCGCAATTGACTTCCTCACTGGCGCATGTGTCGTTGCTAGTTTGCAACTGGCGCAGAGCGTTCTTTTCCCTCCTGCGCCACGCGTCGGTAAATTAGGGAATGATCATGCGCCCCAAGGGGCGGTTCGGCGAAAGGAGGAGGCGTGTTCTGGTGCAAACATTCCCTGGTGCTATTTTGCAGTTTCAGAAAATAATTCCGCCACAAACCAGGAAATACCTGGTTTAAAGTCAGTGGCGCGTTGTTCAGATGCTATTTTAAGGGCGCATGCATAATGTTGCTTGTGTACATCGCGCATACACTTTACTTTTCTCATCTACCTAGCCACACATTCTTGGTAAATTATTTGGGAAAGAACAGCTGATACAGCAGTAATAAGTTGTATTTTTTTAGATCAATGCATCTGCAAACACTATATGGTAAACACATATTTTCTTGACACAGACATCGTGTACAAGCCCATAGCTTGTCAAAGCTACTTGCACCGCCGAGACTAGAACCGCTGACAAAGCTACTTGCGTTTTGGCGCTTCTCACTTGCGTTTCAGAGCGTTAAAATAGGGCCCTATGAGTTTCTGTGTGTGTTTGTGTTACCTGGTCAACATGGAGGCAGATGGTGGTGCATGTGATCTCTGACCTCCTGGTTAAGTACTCTAGCTCTCTCTCTCTCTGTCTTTCTCTCTTTCTCTGTCTCTTTGTCTTTCTCTGTCTTTGTCTCTCTCCGTCTTTCTCCCTCTGTCTACTGCGCTCCTTGTCATGATGAGTTATGGTGAGCCCTTGACATATGCACATCACCACACACTGCAGAGGAGCTGGTGTTCTAACTCTGTGATCCCCATCTGGGTTGAGAGATTAATACTTCCACTTATTTTAAGTATTATGCCCTTTAAAAAACCAAATGGAATTATTGATGCAAGGCCCATCTCTGTGTTTGGGTTGGTGGTTGTGTAGCCCAGTGTGTGTTTGTGTTAGTGCGGGCCCTGAACAAGGGGCCAGTGACCCTGTGTTTCTCTCAGCCTCCCCTTTGCTAAATTGAATAGTTTCGGTCCAGAGCATCGCCGGCTCGGCAGAAAACCAGCCGCAGAGAGGATGAGGAGATGTCAGAGAGCTGCCAGGCTGTAGACCAGGAACAGGGTGCCAGAGAATTTAGTTATATATTTTGTATTTGCGATATGCGTTCTATACATTATCCAGCTTATTACACGGCTACTTGCCAAAACAAAAAAATAACTTCACACGGTTTGTCTTTTTACAATTTATTTGTTACCAGCATTCGTAGTGTTCATCAGCAGAGAAATAGTACGCCAAAGAGGTTGACGTCGCTTAGCAACCGAAGACGCTGGGGTTGATAAGTAACCGGAATACTTGCGGAGTGATACCAAAGACGTCATTAGAGGCAAAAAGTCCTTTGTTTTCCTTGACAGTGGTGAATTACCAAATATAATTCACCGCCGGAAGTTGTGAAGGGCCCATGCAAGTGAACGGAGTGTTCCACAGCATTGAGAAGACCCGTGTAATAAGCAAAAATAATTGATCGCCGGACGTTGGGAAGGCCCATTCAAGTGAATGGAGCATTCTAAAGCATTAAGAAGAACCGTATAATAAAATTATAAGCCAATGCTAGCACATGACAATTTCTCCATCATACCACAGGAGGCAGGAATTCTGGAAATACAGAAATTATAACGAAACCCAAAACAATACAATAGGGATGGGAGAATGTTTCAAAATGCTATGAATGAAATGTGGAATGACGCATGGAAATGCCAATGGAGAGCTTTGAATGGATCGATTCTAGAGGGGTAGATGGACTTGCCCAGGTTGTGTGTGAAAGACATTCTCTATAGTGGATGACGGGCATAGACGATGCCTTAACACTACAGTACTGTGTGTGTGTGTGTGTGTGTGTGTGTGTGTGTGTGTGTGTGTGTGTGTGTGTGTGTGTGTGTGCTGACTGGCCAGACAGATGGACAGATCAATGAGTGGAGGCAGAGAGAGGGAGAGAGGCAGTGGGAGAGGGATGGCTCCTACATCATTCTCTGGTCACAGAAGCTGCCTACTTAGCAGTACTGATGTAACCATCTATTGAAAGCAGTCTCACTCTGTCTCTCTCACACACAGACAAGCGCACACAGACACATTTACACCATAGGAGCAGGAAGTTGTATGCATGTGTACACACAAACACACAACATTACTGTAAAGTTCTCTTCCCTTCATTAAATCCCCCACACTTCAATTACCGTCCATTTATTTTCTGATTTGACTTATCTCTCACACACACACACACACACACACACACACATACACACACAAATAGCCATAAGAATATCGAATAACACGTGGGTAAACTTTAATGCTGAAAAGCCTCTCAATGTGTTATTCGATAAAAGCATGACAACTGCATCATTTCCTGTTAGTTGCGCAGTATTGCGCTATTGCAGCAGTTTGTTTTCAGTGGCGTTCGTAACTCACTACCCTCCCATTACATAACACACCCAGCGATCCGTCAGTGAGATGGAGTGTGTGGGGATGGCTGTTTGGGTGTGAGTGTGTGTTTCTATGTGTGTGTGTTTCTGTCTGTGAGTGTGTGTGTGTGTGTGTGTGTGTGTGTGTGTGTGTGTGTGTGTGTGTGTGTGTG
>NC_136936.1:25297422-25419269 GCF_949987615.1 Pollachius pollachius
GATGTATTCCTGCTGTTCTGAGGCAGTTTTAAACCCAGACAGTATACTCATCTCCCCTTTCCTGCACCTACCCACTGCCCCACTGCGCCTCCGCTCCCTCCCCTCTTCTCCCTCTCCCTCCTCTCCTCTCCCTTCCCTCCCCCCTCCCCCCTCCTCTCCCTCCCCTCTTCTCCCTCTCCTTCCCCTCCTCTCCCTCCCCTCTTCTTCCTCTCCTTCCCCTCCTCTCCCTCCCATCGTCTCCCTCTCCCTCCCCTCCTCTCCATCTCCCTACCCTCCTCTCCCTCCCCTTCTCTCCCTTCCCTCTCCTCCTCTCCCTCCCCTCCACTCCTCTCCCTCCCCTCTTCTCCCTCTCCTCCCCCCTCGCCTCCTTCCCTCCCCTCTTCTCCCTCTCCTCCTCTCCCTCCCCTCTTCTCCCTCTCCTCCTCTCCTTCCCCCTCCCCTCCTCTCCCTCCCCTCTTCTCCCTCTCCTTCCCCTCCTCTCCCTCCCATCGTCTCCCTCTCCCTCCTCTCTCTCCCCTCTTCTCCCTCTCCCTCCCCTCCCTCCCCTCTTCTCCCTCTCCCTCCTCTCCCTCCCCTCTTCTCCCTCTCCCTCCCCTCCTCTCCCTCTCCCACCTCTCCCCTCCCTCTCCCACCTCTCCCTCTCCCACCTCTCCCTCTCCTCCTCTCCCTCCCCTCCCCTCTTCTCCCTCTCCCTCCTCTCCCTCCCCTCTTCTCCCTCTCCCTCCCCTCCTCTCCCTCTCCCACCTCTCCCCTCCCTCTCCCACCTCTCCCTCTCCCACCTCTCCCTCTCCTCCTCTCCCTCCACTCCTCTCCCTCCCCTCTTCTCCCTCGCCTCCTCCCCTCCCCTCCTCTCCATCTCCCTACCCTCCTCTCCCTCCCCTTCTCTCCCTTCCCTCTCCTCCTCTCCCTCCCCTCCACTCCTCTCCCTCCCCTCTTCTCCCTCTCCTCCCCCCTCGCCTCCTCCCCTCCCCTCTTCTCCCTCTCCTCCTCTCCCTCCCCTCTTCTCCCTCTCCTCCTCTCTTCTCCCTCTCCACCTCTCCTTCCCCCTCCCCTCCTCTCCCTCCCCTCTTCTCCCTCTCCTTCCCCTCCTCTCCCTCCCATCGTCTCCCTCTCCCTCCTCTCTCTCCCCTCTTCTCCCTCTCCCTCCCCTCCACTCCCTCCCCTCTTCTCCCTCCTCTCCCTCCCCTCTTCTCCCTCTCCCTCCCCTCCTCTCCCTCTCCCACCTCTCCCCTCCCTCTCCCACCTCTCCCCTCCCTCTCCCACCTCTCCCACCTCTCCCTCTCCTCCTCTCCCTCTCCTCTTCTCCCTCTCCCTCCTCTCCCTCCCCTCTTCTCCCTCCCCTCCTCTCCCTCTCCCACCTCTCCCCTCCCTCTCCCACCTCTCCCTCTCCCACCTCTCCCTGTCCTCCTCTCCCTCCACTCCTCTCCCTCCCCTCTTCTCCCTCGCCTCCTCCCCTCCCCTCTTCTCCCTCTCCTCCTTTCCCTCCCCTCTTCTCCCTCCCTGCCTCTCCCTCCCCTCTTCTCCCTCTCCCTCCCCGCCTCTCCCTCCCATCTTCTCCATCCCCTCCCCGCCCCTCCTCTCCCTCCCCCTCCCATCCACTCTCTCTCCCTCCTCCCCTCCCCTCGCCTCTTCTCCCTCTCCCTCCCCTCCCCTCCTCTCCTTCCCCCTCCAGATTGCAGAGTGGGAGGAGCAACAGCTTGATGAACAGGTCAACTTCAGCAACTGCAAGATCGACCCCGCCCCTTTTCAACTTGTGGAACGTACCTCACTGCATAAGGTCTGTCTGTCTGTCTGTCTGTCTGTCTGTCTGTCTGTCTGTCTGTCTGTCTGTCTGTCTGTCTGTCTGACCGTCCGACCGACCGACCGACCGTCTGTGGGACCATCGTTCTGAGTATGTCAGAGATTGTGAGACTGAGTCTCATTACTTGTGTTAATAGTAACAGTAACATTGTGACTGAACCACGGAACCTGCATACACATGCATGGTTTATTGTTGCATGTCTCTAGCTTTGTATATCCCGACACACACACACACACACACACACACACACACACACACACACACACACACACACACACACACACACACACACACACACACACACACACACACAGGATGGTTGCTCCTTGACTGGCAGCAGAAGAAGAACACATGTGCATGAAAGGGGGAGCTTTTGAGCTATGTTAATTTAGGTGTCCCATTGCAGCACAGGCTCTCGCTTTCGCTCTCTCCAGCTCTCTCTCCCTCTCTCTCTAGCTCTCTCTCCCTCTCTTTCTCTGGCTCTGGCTCAGCTCTAGCTCTCTCTCTCTCACACTATCACTCTCTCTCTCTCTCTAGTAATATTTCTTTCTAACTCTTTCTGTCTTACTCGCTCTACCTTCCACACAAAACGTCCTCAAGCATATTTAACAAACTCCCACCTGCTCACACAGAATGCGCACACACACACACACACACAAACCGACAAACACACAGATATTGCGTTAAAAATGTGTTTTTGAGATGTGAACATATATTCTTTAAGGATATACCAAGGTGCTCTACCTGTAAAGCACTCGTAGTGCTTTACAGGTGTATGCAGACCACATGAGCACAAACAGGGAATTACATAAGAATCTGTCAAGGAGACACACACAGTACGTTTACATGCACAGCTTAATCCGATTAAGGGCATAGTTTGACTATGCTCCTCAATTGGACAACTGCAATTGCCCGATTATAGCAGAGCAAGCAGCCCCTCCGGCGGTGGAGCAGCTCTGACGGGAGTCCGTATATGGCATCAATCCCTTTCTCCTCCAATACACGGTTCAATCTGGACTTCAGAGAGTCAAAGCCAACGTTCCTTCCCCCAATTCCTTCTACTCCATGGGCGAGATAACCCCCACTACGAATCTTTACTTGTTGTGGAAGTACCAGAGAGTCGGAGAACCCAACACAGTCTTTAAGAATCATAATATCAGAGAATATCCCCCTCAGTTCGGCTGCGGCGCAATGAATGAATAAAGATCGTTAAAACTTTGGAAGTAAAAAACATTTATTTTGACAGATGTGGCCAAAGTTAGTACTTTACAACCTTGTTGATGACCAACATTTAGAAAAACATGTACTTTTAATTCAGCCTTGGGTGAACGCGTAGTGTGTACTGAATGCATGTTGATGACGATACACTTCTTATAGTGGGTTACTACATTAGCACGACACCGGCTTCCTCCATCTTCTGCGCCACCTTTTTAAATAAATCAGTTCTCGTTGTCTGACGGCGACAACAACACGACTACCGTCTCCTTCTATTTCCGGCTCAATGCCCCCAGAAAAGATCTCGAGCATGCGCAGAACGCAACATAAAATTCCAAATCGATTGACCGTAAACGTGCACGCTTAGGGCCATATTTTAACAGTCTGAAACACTAGTGAGAAGCGCGAAACACAAGTAGCTTTGTGGGCGGATCTCTGGCGCTGTTGCTATTATACCGGCGGATAAATGACTCTTGGGCCCGACGCCAATCTAAAATGGGTTGGTCTGAAACCCATTTTAGATTGGTGAAAAAACCCAGAAACCCAGGTGTTTTTTGGGCATAACATGCAACAAACCAATGAGAGTGCCATCTCCCATCCCCTTTAAGAGACAGTGTATTTCACCTTGAGAAGTTGATATTTTGACAGCGTGTTTGCAGTCTCCGCTGAGACAGATGAAAGACCACATGAATTTCAAACTTCAAAAGGCTCAGTCTAGGGCCAAATAATAGGCCTAATTCACACATGGAATACCATTTTCTTCTACAACTTCAGAAACACTCAGTACCCTTACATGCACAGCTTAATCAGATTAAAGCCATAGTTCGACTATGCTCCTCAATTGCACAACTGCAATTGTCCGAGTATGCATGGCGGTGAGAAAATCGATTCATTGGCCGAAGCATGTCATGCCCCAATACGATAGGTGGCTCTGTATCCATTTCAACTAGTGGTAGTAGAGCCACCGGCTTACCTCTTTACGTCAGCAGCAACAACAAACTCAGGCGGCCGCGGCATTCGAGAAAGGTGTTTTCAGTAGACAGCTGTCAGTTCACTTCGGGTCCATGTCATTTCTCAGACGCTCCATTGTTCCGACCTCACGGTCGTATGTGGACTCCTCCGGCAGAGTCCAGCAGGAGGAGTCCGCATACGACCGCGGGTCGGAACAAATGGACCATCTGAAAAATTACATGGACCCGAAGTGAACTGACAGCTGTCCTGCATACGGCAACCCTTTCTCTCATTTGTCGCGTTTCAACTTGGACTTCAGAGAGTCAAAGCCTAGTTATTAGCATTTGTTTATTTACCCGATTATGACTCTGCATGTATACACATGAGTCTAAGTCGTCATGACAATTTCAGCAAAGAGAACTTAACACATATATGAGTGGACGCAACTGTGGTCTATTTAATGATAAGCGGCAATACATTAACAAACATTGTTTCTTACCAGTATTGTATACATTATCGTTATCGACTTTGTAATATGCATGTGTCCCCCCGTTAATATACATTGCCATCGACTGTATTATGCATTACGCTTCTTACCGCTGCATCAGCTGTTCTTTCCCAAATAATTTAACCAACGTTATAATTTACCCTAAAACAAGATTTTGTTTTGGAAGGCTGGGATATAGTCTACTTTGCTCGAGTTTATTATTGTTGTTATTGTAACGTTCACCTCACGTGGTGCAGCGTCGAATAAACAGTCGATGTCCGGCTTGCAATCCCGCTCTTTATTTAGTAAATCCACAGTTTATCTCCGATCACTGTTGGCCGTGACCACTCGTACCTTAACCCGTAACACAGGTCTCACTACCACAAGCCGCCGCTTCCGGACCCCCCCTCACGTTGTCCCCCCCCCCCTTCTCGCGAGACAATCCCTTATAAACCCCCACTAATAACATGAGTACATAACCCAACACATGAGAACATTTGTATTGCTGCTGAACGCATAATAACAGAACCACATTAACCCAGCTCGTTACATTATTATTATTTTAACGCTTGGCATAGCCTTTGCTGCGAGGGAAAATCAGCTTTACGCCGGGTGCAAACTAGCAATGATACATGCGTCGGTGTAGAAAGTAAATTGCGCTGGGTGCAAGATAGGACCCTTAATGCGACTATCAGTCGAATAATCTAGGGGTTTTAATCCGACGATGAAAAACCTGGTTTGATTCGATTTTAGTCTGACTAAACTGTATACATGCATCTTAATAATCCGATCATAGCCCAATAACTCGATTTTCTTGAGTTTCATGTAAACGCACTGATTCACCAAACTCTCCTTCTACCTGGAAGAAGAACACAGGGCCCAGGGGAATCCCTTTGTTGTACAGATGTGGTCCAGCCCAGTAGAGGGTTATTAGGCTGTGAAAAAAAAAGCTCATTGGCATCAGACCTGTGTGATGGTGTGAAAGCGGAATGTTGGCATGCTGAAGAGCTGCTTTGATTCTGCAGCTTCCAAGCAGGCCAACCGCCTTGGTCCCCGTCCGTTTAGAGTGATTCTTTACAGGGAAGGGAACAGCGCTCAAGACACACAGCAGATTAGAAACCTTGGGGTTCATCATCATGGAGCAGAGGGAAGGAAGCCCGGGAAGGAGCACCTGTACCACAAACCAGCAGGTGGTGTCTGAGGATGACATCATCAGCCTGGCTCCCAGACTTGGAGCCATGCCATAAGGCCTGTATGAACTCCAGCTCAACGACAAGCTGATCCAACTCTCCCCGCTGAAGCCCCAGTGATGTCTGCAAGTCAATCACAATACACTTATCAACTAGTTTCCCTGGTAAAGGACTTAATGGGACAAAGCAAGAAAGGAAAATATAACCTGAGAAGTGCAAAAGCTAAAAACTGTCATCACAACATCATCACAGAATCTGCCACTGCCTCAGCCCTCTGAGAATCTATCCCATCCCTCTGAGTATTATATATATGTCTCAGAGGGGCATACCCCACCCCTCTCCGAATCTACCCCACCCCTCTCCGAATCTACCCCAAACCTCTCAGATCTATCCCACCCCTCTCCGAATCTACCCCACCCCTCTCTGTTCTACCCTACCCATCTCCGAATCGACCCCATCCCTCTCAGAACTTATCCCACCCCTCTCAGTATCTATCACTTCCCTCTCAGAATTTATCCCGCCCCTCTCCGAATCTACCCCACCCCTCTCAGAATCTATCCCACCCCTCTAAGTGTCTTCTCACCCCTCTCAGAATCGAACACATCCCTCTCAGTTGCCTCTCTGAAGTTGCTAGGAGTGAGTTCACACCCAGAAATAGGACTGGTTGAAATAACATGCAGGAAAGTCCTTGTGTTCCCCTGCCTTCACTCGCCCCTAGATGGCACTCGCCCAGCTTCCCATCACCCTACACCTCCACACTGGATCCAAAGCAGAGGGATAGAAGCACCTACACACAGTCAAGCACACCACTAGATAGTGTTCTGGCCACACCCCAGAATGCATCCTTCCTCACCAGGCGTGGACGTTGAAGCAATCCTTCTTCTCTTTGAGCGTGTGACTGGCACTCGGGCCTGGCCGAGTCTGGATGAGCTCACCGCCTCATTCCTCTTCCCACTGGCCAAGGGCTAGAGGCATATTCAGAAATGGAGGAGCAGTCATCCGATCATTAGTTGGACCCCTAGAGATGCACTGCTTGCCAAATTTGGCAAGCACCGGAGACATACGGGCTACATTTCACCCATATACACCACTTGGTGAGTCAGAGTCACGGATTTAAGGGGCTGCAACGGCGATGGGTGAGACCAGACATGGACTCAAAAGAGCACATTTCCGAAGCAGTAATTCTGGAACAGATGCTGCGAATGTTACCAAGACTTTAAGAATAGGACCCTGGCGATGCTGGCTCCCAGTATTTAAACGTTCGGCGAGGATTCAAGCCCCTGAAGCCTAACACAAGAGGGTTTCTTTCAGAGCAGTGACCATAGAGGGGGTGGTCAAGGATAGGGTCAATCTGGGCTCATTAGAGGGCTCAGGGTCCAATTATTCGAAGGGCTTAGTCTGGTTCATTGTCCGCAGCCAGGTCTTCAGTCAACCCCCAAGCTTTGGCTATGTTCCCTGTCCACCAGCAGAAAGAGCCGTCTGTTCTCATGCTGAAAAAAGCTGTTCTTACTCCAATGGTCGACCTGTGAAGGCTTTGCCTGACACCGGTAGCTCCTATCCCTCATTAAACACTAAAACTGTGTCTCTGGGTAAACTTGACTATGTCCACTCTTTACAGTGCGTACACAGTGATCTTAAGAGCTATCCAGCCACTGATGTTACTGTCTGCATTGAAGACCAAGCTCCTCTTCTCAGAGTGGGAGTTGTTTAACATTTACATGACAATCGTATTCTTCAAGAGATGAGCCTGTGCTTCGTTAAGTCATCCGTGATTCAAAAGGCAAATCCAAGTTTCTTGTTCAGACTATTTGTGACTCATACCCAGTTATTACACATTGACAAGCAGACAGGCAAGGCTTGGACCCATGGAGGACACAAAGGTCCCCGGAAAAGAAAAGGAAAACATTGAATTGGAAAAGAAAAGGGTGCTCCACTGGCAACTGATGTTTCTCGCTTGAACTTCAACAGAAAGTACCAGGGAATATTGATGATCTTCATAGAGCCACCTCTTCCCTTGCATCCCTAAAAGTCCATTTCATGACAGCAGTCAGAGATATCTCTTGGTCTAGTATTTGAGTACCCATAGAGTAATCTACGTTAATGGTGACACTAAAAATCGCTCAGTTGCGCCTCACCACTCTGGATGTGCTGGATATTGGATGTTGGCAGATACCACTGGAACTGAGATCATGAGCATACACAGCCTTTCGCACTCCCACCGGACTTCACCATTACACCGTAATTAATTCCAGGCTACGTGGAGCTCCTGCAACGATTCAACATCCCAAGGACAAAGTATTACAAGGATATGAGAAGTTCAGTACAGAATATTTTAGTCATAGTCATATTCAGTAGTGCCTAGGAACCACCTCTACTCCAAGTAAGCCAAATCCTGGACAGGATATGTGGCGCGTTGATCACCACACTTAGAGGTTGATACATTTTTGGCAATTCACACTCCATCTCTCACACCGAGTTGGCGGAAGAGGTTGGTTGTTGTTCCGTTGTGCTGAGGACTGGTTGCCGAAATATTTTGCTCCTAATGCTAGTCTGAGCTTGGTCAGACTTCAGGGAGCCAAACTCTGTCCAAATAACAGTAGTGGTTTGACCTTTCTTCTGAACAATTTCCTCACTTTTTTTCCTCGCACTCGGTTTCACCTCCGCTCAGATGTCTTCTTAATAGTTGTAAGCTTCTCCAACCAGGTGGTCATCATAAGGGGAAGTTGCCGGAAACATGTGTCTATCATATGTGCTTGTTTACTTGCTGTAAGATTGGCTGTATCATTGTTTTGTAGATAGAGAAAATCAGGCTAAGAAATAACTATAGAAAATAAATCTCATTAATTTATCATCGTTATCCTGGAAATGTTAGCATGCATATTTTGGAGAAAGATTTAATGGCCAACCACACTGTCCATTGATCATGTCTCTGCCTCCACCCTCTCCAGACCCACACCATCTTCTCCCTGCTGGGCTTGGACCACGCCTACGTGACCAGCATCGGACGGCTCATCGGGGTGGTCTCCCTCAAAGAGGTAAGGCTGCTCCTCACTCCACGTCCTGTTGACCAGTGACGCCGGAACTAATCGCAGGCGGATGGGGTTGATCCTTCAGGTGTGAAGAGTTGATTACATTGAGTTCGCTAGCCGGCAGTGTGTCTGTGCATTACAGGCTTTATTTGAACATCATGACTATAGACAGTGTATATATAGTGTATCCTCTATGGACATCATATTTCTCTTGGCTGCAGAGAAAGCTACAAAGTTGAGGTTTCTTTCTTTCTTTAGTTATTTATCTTATTCAAATTGTCGATGACATACTCTGTTGACGAACATGAATCGCCGTTGTCATTTCAAGGCGTCTTTAAGGGAGATACGAGTTCATGTGTGAACCCCTTTACTAGTTATTTTGCGGCCCTTGTTCTCAGCCCAGTTAATCCCCTCCCAGTAGCCCCACCCAATGCCGCCACACAGACACTGGGCCCTATTTTAACGGTCTGAAACGCAAGTGAGAAGCGCCAAACGCAAGTAGCTTTGTGGGCGGTTCTATGGCGATGTTGCTATTTTACCGGCGGATAAATGACTCTTGTGCCCGGCGCAAATCTAAAAAAGGTTGGTCTGAAGTAGCCTGATTACTCGTGGGTGTGGTTTGGGCGTAACTTGCAATAAACCAATGAGAGTGCCATCTCCCATCCCCTTTAAGAGCCATGAGCGCATTTGAATCTGACGAGTTGATATTTTGACAGCATGTTTGCAGTCTCCGATGAGACAGATGCATGACCACATGATTTCAAACTTCAAAGGGCTCAGTTTATGGCCAAATAATAGCGTTTTCTATCACAACTTCAGAAATACTGAGACCTCAAATAAATTTTGGTGAAGAAAACTGAACACACATATGATATGCGGTAAATGTGGTTCTATTTAATGATATACGCAATACGTTAACAAACGTTGTTTCTTACCAGCAAGGGCGTAGGAACCGGGGGGGACAGAGGGGACGTGTCCCCTCCAATATTGGAGACAAGGCGCATTTGTCCCACCTAAAAATTATACCGGGGGGAGAAAAATATTTTATTTTATTTTGAAAGCGCAACACAGCGTCTTGTCACCGCTTCTTATTCTAAAAAACTGGATGATTGTGCGTGCAATTAAAGAATTGATTTGATATTTATCAGTTCATTACTGCCATTCAAAATGTGTTTTCCTTTACATTTACAAATGTATCTTTTTAGTAGAATAAAATATATTTGTGAATTTTTTCAGTGTAGTTAATTTATGACATATTTCTGTTCAAACCATTAACGGATCTGTCAGGTTTCCGATATGTGTCCCCCCCAATGTTAAACTCATTCCTACGCCCCTGCTTACCAGTACTGTATGCCTTATCGTTATCGACTTTTGTTCCTAATATGCCTGTTAATATACATTTCCATGGACTGTATTACACGTTACGTGTTTAGTTTGCGTGTGTTTATACAGATGGAAGCACACGCGCCCGCATTCATTCATTCTTTTTAACACTCACTCGCGGTAAAACAATGTTTTCTCACAATCAAATACACATCAATCCTAAAAGTTATGGGCTTGTAAACGATGTCTGTGTCAAGAAAATATGTGTTTGCTGTACGGTGTTTGCAGATGCATTGATTTAAAAGTACAACTTATAACCGCTATATCAGCTGTTCTTTGCCAACTAATTTACCAAGAATGTGTGGCTAGGTAGATGAGAGAAGCAAAGTGTATGCGCGAGGTGCACAAGCAACATTATGCATGTGCCCTTACAATAACATCTGAACAACGCGCCACTGACTTTAAACCAGGTATTTCCTGGTTTGTGGCACAATTGTTTTCTGAAACTGCAAAATAGCACCAGGAAACGTTTGCGCCAGAACACGCCTCCTCCTTTCACCGAACTGCCCCTTGGGGCGAAAGATCATTCCCTAATTTACCGACGCCTGGCGATGGAGGGAAAAGAACGCTCTGCGCCAGTTGCAAACTAGCAACGACACATGCGTCAGTGTAGAAACTCAATTGCGCTTGATGCAAGATAAGGCCCACTGGCTTTCATATGTCAAAGCCAAATAGAAGGACGACTAACTTAGAGAGGATCAAATCACAGGAGGAGTTTTCTGCTCCAGCTCTGTGAGTCACGTGGGGCAGGCATAGCAAGGCATCTGAAAACAATACGAGCTGTATCATAGAGACATGAATCTAGGTAAAAAGATGTCAGCGTGGAGTGAAGAGCAGAGATTTGTGGTAATAATGGTTTCCATGGTGTAACCATGCGGGGTGTGGTGCAGGCATTATGGATTCTAGGTTTAAGTGTCTGGCACTCGAGTGATGCTAGGAAGCCGGGCACTTGGAGCAGATGGGAGCGAGAGCTCTCGCTGCTTTGACAGGTTGATCCATCATCTGGAGCGCAGCGCTCGTAGGGAAGAGTACAACGACACGAACGAAGCGCACGGTGGTCAAAGAAACACAGACGTCGATATCTACGGCCCTCTCCGTCTCTCTCAGCGAGTCGAATCGAAAAAGTCTGGCGCACATCAAAAGGAACGCAGGTTTTTGGTGAACGGCCTCTGAATCAAAAGCACGTAATCAGGCAGGCCTAGACAAAGGATTGATTGATTAATTAGCGTGAAAAGACCTATGTGGCTCTCTTGTCTCTCGCTGAAGCATGCGTCCTCCTCCTTTTGCTTTTTATCGCACTATAAACTCTCTCCAGCTCCATTATCCCTCTCTCTCACGCTTCACGCTCTTCTGTGCTGTTTATCCAGCCGTGCCTCTTCATGTTTCCTCTAGAACGGTTCTTTACTCCACGCTCACCCTCTTTATCGTCTACTCTGTCTGCACCTCGTTGTAAAACCCCTCTTCCTCCCTCCTCCCCATCATCATCATTTTCCGAAGATTGACTACAACAAGCGCTCATTGATCCATGTGTTCTTGTCGTATTGATTTCAATCAGGTTAACGCCAACAGTGAGAATCACTTAGGTCAGACTTGGCCAACGGGAATATTTTAGGCCACTTGAATTTCAATTCACATTCTTATGTTGATGTTAATTAATTGCCCCCAGTAGCCTTTCTTAAATGTGAAGTTGGCATTTTCTTTTCTTATGGTGTATTTTATGTGCTTACTAACCAGCAATAAATGAATTCATTTATATTCAAATAATATGTTTCTGGAATTGGTATCCATTATCATCAATTGTATTTTCTTCTCTTCTATTCTTCTGCTTTACCGCGTCTCTTATGCGTCTTCACGTAGAGTCGGTAAGCTTTGTCGGTGGCTTGTTGCTTTAAATATTGCCTCCGTAAAGGAATATGGGATACCACTATCTCCTTTCCTTTCACAAAGGTTGCTCAGGAGTAACCTATGCTAAAGGAGGGTTAAAGGAAGCATCAAGGCTCCTTTCCTAAGCATTTTTAGAATTCAAACCACCTTTCCTCCAAGCACTTCCGGGTCATCTCCATAGGAAAGGAAATTTCCTAAGCTAAAAAGAGAATTCGTAGAGGCCCCGGCTGTGTGGAGGGAGTGAGAGAGCAACCGGTGGCAATACCCAGGAGGAGAGCAGTTGAGTCATTGAGGGAGAAAATGACATGTCATCTGGCTACTCCCCTCACTGCACCATTGATCCCACACACAAACACACACACACACACACACACACACACACACACACACACTATAGTGTTGGCAACAGCCCTCGCATAATTGCCATGGTAGCCATTTATAATAGCACCAGTTTTGCGTTGCAGATTTGAATGGTCGTGGAGTTAGAAAACATCCACCGCTCCGATCTCAGATTAAACGCCAGCGCTAGGGAGGTGTTCCGGATAAGCTCAGTGAGATTGAATCCTGTTTACCGATTTCTTCCCTTCTTTAATGCTCTCCCTTAGCTCCCATCTGTTGGCTGTCACACATCAGCCTAAGATATGAACGCGTGGACTTTTTAAACACTTTACCATAAGCAAATTGTGTTGATACAGAATCCTGTCTGCTGTGAGATCAATTCAGGCCAAAAAAAAAATTAAACATAAAGCGAAATAAAACAAATATAATAATATTTGTTCATAATATACAGTAAAACAGACACACACTGAGTAAAACATCATAATATACATAATAGACAGGGTTAACAGATCAGCGGCAGTGGACAAATTATAAATTATCACAGCTAGTGACCACATGTTTGATTTACCAAAAGCCATTATTTTTATGTTTGGAAAATGAGGTGAGAGTTGGTAGTTCGCGTATTACACTTGGTATGGAGTTCCAGGTATTCGTTGCTCTATAGGAAAAAAATGCCTGGCTAAAGGTACTTCTCCTAAAGGGAACTGTGCAATTACCTCTGGAGCCTGCTCTGGTTGTGCTGTCTGTATTCCTTTTGATATATTTCTGTAAAGGAGGTGGAGCTAAACCATGAATGATTTTAAAAACTAAAATATTGTCTGTTTATTTCATAGTGTTTTCCATATGAAGCAACTCAAGTTTCTTTAAAATCTGACAGTGATGATACATTTTAGGTTTTCTATCTAAAACTTTTATAGCTTGTTCATATGTTGACTCTTAGAGGGACTTTACAGTCGTCTTACAAGCTGAAGCATATTATGCAATAGGTCATGTGAGACATGATCATTGCATCAAAGTAAAGCCTAGCTGCTTCATTCGTCTCAGTGTTCAGAGCTCACTGTGCGTGCTCACAGACTTGGTGATTAAGACGTAAGAGAGACTGAGCACTATCTTCGTAAGTTAGAATTGTCTACGAAGATAGCGGCTGCGATTTAGGCAGTGTGATCATTTTGTATTGTATTGGGTTCAGAGCAATATTGTGTATAATACGTCGCAATGGTAAGTTGAGGAAGGTTTTTTTTAATTGATGGAGCCCGGCCATAGCATTCACGTCAGATCAAAATGAAGAGCTCGGTTCCTGGTGGTTTTATGAATGGAGGTAGAACGAGAATGGCAACCTAACACAAATCCTTTCTTTTTCATTTTCTAAAATTCAGGAATTGTGATTGCCTCTTAGTCAGTCCCTGAGTCCGTGAGCATGCTTAGTGATGTGTGAACACTGAGTCGGTTGTTGTTGAGTGTTTGTTATTGGGCTATATTGGAGAAAGCTACCTAGCCAGGACCGTTTCCATGCACTTACTTGTGTTGGGCCATCCAATATACAGCTATAGGAACTGCTCAACACCTGTTTGGGATATAGAGGATGTCAACTGCTGGCCAAATGCCCAATTACAGAACAGGTCGCCAACGCAAGAGGAGGGGAGTTGAACAAAACTCATGGCTGATTTACAAGTAACCCTCGGGTCTTAGCAAACCATCCAAACCCTTTAACAGCATTACTGATAAGTTAAACTCGCTAATGCCAATCAAATTACAAACAAAATGTGCTTCCCCTTTGCTTCTGTGATCTCCTGTTTCAGCTGGGAATGGCTAAATGTTCAAAACCTTGGTTTCATGGTTCATTTCCTAGAGTAGGGAACCATTCAGCTCAGCGCATCATTCGTTCAGCGCACACTTAATGACTAGATATGTGATAAACATTAGCACTGTGGACAAAACTCAAATTCTCAAACTCACAGACCTGAAAATAACCACAAAGACATTGCTTCTAACACAACCAAGATACAGCATCCAAATGAACCACATTCACTTTTGGTGCCAGGGAAGGACTCTGAAAACGCATTGACTGAAAGCTTAAATGTGTGTTGCGTATTTTGCGTGTCTTAAACTGTCTCGTAGTTCACACCACCACAGGAGGTTATGCACTCAAGGTTCACCTACGTCTCAGTCCAGACCACATAGGGCCAAATTGAATAACGCTGTTGAATTGAAACATTGAGAGAGTTTGTGGTCCGATAGAATGAAGGTGCTACCAGAGGTCAAGGTCATCTTCTCAGAGGACGCCAATAGGAATGAATCCACTCACCTCTGAACTATCATTGTCATCATGGTGTCAGTTCTATCTTGCTGATCTATTCCTGTCCGCAACGCTACAGATGTTTTACTGAGCTGTGAGATGTAGATTCTAACAACATGAGAGTTCAAGGCAATGTTGAGAGCAGACATGAACAGAACTAAGGAAAAGGCTATTGGACTGTTGAAAAGGCTACTATGGACTGAGAAGTATGAACTTATAAGTATGGACTGAGAATTAGGGACTGAGAGGTATGGACTGAGAGGTATGAACTGAGAGGTATGGACTGGGAAAGGAGAAGGTTTCCATTGAGCCAGCGTATTAGGGACAGGCCTGAACCTCAGTGTTTGACTGTGACATCAGGAGACAGTTGTATGTTTTCCATTCTTTGGTCAGTACAGCCTTTACTGGACCATCTGAAGCTTAGTTTGTAGATGTAAAGATCAGAAGGTTATGTTAAGGTATCAGGTTATGTAAAGGTTTGGTGTGGTTAAACTAACAATTTAAATCATTGATAAAATACGAGGGGTCTGCTACTTCCATCTAAAATCACAGGAACGGCTGCATGTAACATCTCTCTCTCTCTCTCTCTCTCTGTCTCTCTCTCTGTCTCTCTCTCTCTCTCTCTCTCCAGCTGCGTAAGGCCATCGAGGGCTCTGTGACGGTGAAGGGGACAAAGGTGCGCCCCCCGCTGGCCAGTTTCCGGGACAGTGGCACCAGCAGCAGTGAGAACGAGGCCACTGAGCTCCACAAGCTGTGGGACCGCCACAAGAGCATGTCGCTCCCCCGCGAACACACCCAGTCCGACTCGGATGAGAAGTCCCAATGACGGGCCCGCGGGGGAGGGGCTGAGAGGGGGAGAGGGAGCCAGCATTGACCGCTACCCTTGAAAGCTGCCGACACAAAAGAAGAATCCTCAGGGTTTGGATCGATATGTGATACTGGGAAATGGAGACATCTTTTTTCTGCAGCTTGCCAGAGACCCCCCCACACCCCCACCCACCCCCTCCTGTGTCCCCTACGAGACCCTGCTGAAGAAGACAAGAGAAGACTGCGTAGGGAGTGTTAGTGACCAGGGGTGTATACAGGGTTAGAGTAGAAGTGGAGCATCGTGGACTTAACTGAGGGAGGCCACCGTCTGACCAGCCTGATGTCTGTCCGTCGGCCTCGTGACCAAACTCTGAAACCGTCTCCCCGTCTGAACAAGTCTTCCATTTGTGTTGCGAGGACAAACACAGAGTGAGTGTATGTATTGAGAGAATGGACGAGTGTGTGCATGTAGCAACACGGCTGTTTCTAATAAGGTTTTTATTCTTTTGTAATTCATTTGAACACGTTTTAGTCGTATTATTGTAGTTCTGTTTCACCATCCCGACAGGTGGTTTGGCTGTAACTGAATCTTAGTGATATGGCCCCGTCCTAGTTCAGGAGACAAGGGGGTCCGCCTTCAGTTCCAGACCTTTCTTAGCTCCATCGTGAAGCAGGCTGGTCAAAGGAAACAGCCTTCTCATCTTAAAGTCTCTCTCATGAGAGAGAGAGAGAGAGAGAGAGAGAGAGGCCAATGGGGACCAAACAAGTGGCTACAGCAATACCGAGTACATTATGAGCTGCATAAATTATGAGCTCATATATATCTCTAAAGATATATTTATAGAGAGAGAGAGAGAGAGAGAGATATCTATACCTATGTATATATCAATAGATATAGATATACAGTATTTTTATATATTTATAAATCTCATATAGAGATAGGATATATAAATAACTATATACAGATATATCTATAGATATATGGATATATTAATATATATTTCGATATAGATATCAATATATATGTACCAAGGCCTTCGCAGCAAAGCGGCTCTTTGGGTCCAAGGGAAGAGGCTGGATCTTCTAACATCACCATGCCAACCCTACCCCTGCCATCTCAGTCCTCAGGTGTGCAGAGCTCTGGACACTGAGGTGCATGTCAGGGTGACAAGTAGTACCTCCATTGAGCTTCTCTCAGAGTGAGACCGCTCTCATAGTGAGACTGCTCTCAGAGTGAGACTGCTCTCCGAGTGAGTGTGCTCTCAGAGAGAGACTGCTGTCATAGTGAGACTGCTCTCACAGTGAAACTGTTCTCCGAGTGAGACTGCTCTCACAGTGAGACTGCTCTCAGAGTGAGTCTTCCGTCAGCCCACTCCACGCGGTTTGACAGGCATTGATCAGTGTCTGGCCCCTTGGCTTGGGAATTTTTTTTTTATCAATTTAATATATATATATATTTAACACAATTACTTGGAATATAAGATCCTAATTTAATGTCTTAACAGATTCAATGTGTTTTTTTGTCTCATTTTCTCATTTTTTTGTCAATTATTTGTCTCAAAAATTGTTTTTGATGCCGTGTTTGAAATTCCTGTCATGTTTATTGCAAATTAACCTAGAACAAAGATGTCCACTTCCTGGAGCTGTAACATAAATAGTATTGATACTATTAATAATACTGCTGATAATATTGAGCACTGTGGTGCGTCGAGTGGAAGGTACTGTTGAGCTGTATGGGGTCTGTCTGTGTACACTCCAAGTGCCTCTCCCCTCTTCTTTCGCTGGGCTGCCTCTTCCTCTTTTTTTTATATTGTTGTCGTTAGCAGGGATTAGCATAACAATGCTCTTTCTATAGTCTTGCATGTGAGCATTTTGACAAGGCACACACGCACACTCACTCACTCTTGTTTTCTTTCTGTTTTCTCTCTCAAACCCACACACTCTTACACACATACACTTAAGATAATACGTCAGCGCCACTTTGCAATTATGCACGATCTCCATGGCAACATATCACCCACTCCCCACATCCTTCCCTCTGCGCTCGCCCCTCTGCAGAGATCCACTGGCATGATTCGATTCTCCTCAATGGCCCTTATCCAGTTGATGTTCATCGGTCTGTGACCTTCTATCTCTTTCGTCAACATTTCAACGGTAAAATGACACATGGCATATTTGTGATATTTATTAATCAATGAGTTGAATTTGTGATTCGATTGTTTCCATTCTATGATTTTCCTTTTTGTGGTATGCGGTATTAGAAATACATTTGTGCAATAATAATTGTAACCCAATTTAAATTGGCAATTTAACATGAATGCAATATACCTTCTTTTTTTTACGAAACCTGAAAAGTGTATAAAAATAAAATACATTTTAGGTCAGGAGATCCGAGGTGTGTGTGTGTGTGTGTGTGTTTATGTGTCTGTGTTTATGTGTTTATGTGTGTGTGTGTTTATGTGTTTGTGTGTCTGTGTTCGTGTGTGTGTGTTTGTGTGTGTGTGTTCGTGTGTGTGTGTGTGTGTGTGTGTGTGTGTGTGTTCATGCATGCGTGCATGTGTGTGCGCGTGTGTGTGCGTGCGTGTGGGGGTGTGTGTGTGGTCTCCGTTGCATGAGCCTAACAACAAGGTCATACTATAGTTCTGTACAATCAAAGACGTCTGTTGTGTGCATCTTAGGGAGCTTTGGGGACCCCTGGTTCCACTCCTATTTTCGGGGGGACTGCACGCTTTACCAGGGGCCACCCATTATGCTTTGATGCTTGTGCCAACTCATGCAGTGCTAGGGGCCCTGGTCAAATGTCCCCTGAACTCCTGGTTGCACATCCTAGGCCATTGAACTATGGTAACTCAAGAGGGACAATGCATAACAGAAGAAAAAAGAGACTGAAAAAATGAGTTTGAATCCAGAGGTATTTTTACAGACAATTGAAACAATTTTTTGTATAACAGGAATGAATAAAGACATTTTAACAACACAGCACCTGTATTGGTTACCTTTTAAGATCCCATTTCATGCGTTGTGCGGATTTCTGAAAAATGCTTTGCACAGCAAAGAGAGCCGACTTTATCTGATTCTGCATAAGGTTTCATTGTTTAGCGCACACTCTAGTCTAGAATATTTGTAGACATAAAAAATGCAACGTTCCATTCAGTCATTATTATTCAAACGCAGAGGCTACGCATTAGTCACGTTTCCATCTAAAAGGTGAAGCGAATCTTTAGAAAGTTTGCAAAAAAGAAATTTGAATTAGGTGCGTTTCCATCAAGTGGTTGGAGCGGAAAACTACACACATTCCAGGGCTTTTTGTATCCTTTTTATCACATGCTCTCTCTTAGGTCCCGATGTATAGTGGAATTGCGTTGTTTTTTTTCCATCTAAAATAGCTGTAATGTTTTTTTCTTCGATGAGAGCAAGGAAAAATTTTGCCTCTTCAGCGGTCCAGACGTATCTGTTGGCCATCTGTTCCATGGACGTATTTAAAGGATACATTGTACATATTTATAATTCGAAATTCGTCGCAGCCTTCTTACCACAGATACTTTAGGCAGGGTCTATAGCATATAACTGTGTTGTCTGATTACAGTTTATTCATTTTCCACAATTTACCAGCTCTCGTTTTGAAGGCTGAACAGACAATATGACTTGAATTACTTAGCAGGTGTCCATATATCAGGGATTAATGGACACGGTATAATTAAAGGATATACAAACATAGACATCCTATAACATATATATATTTATATTAGTGCTGTCAAGGGATTAAAATATTTAATCGCGATTAATCGCATTAATGTCATAGTTAACTCGCGATTAATCGAGATTAATCACACCTTTTTTTCTATTCTAAATATCCCTTGATTTTGTACTGCTAGCCTTTAAGTGAGATCAGAGAGTGTTGAGAAGGACAGTAATAAAATATATTTGGTAAGATGGATAAAAGAAGAGAGGCCCGCAGTGAATTCAACCCGGTCCACTTGACATCGGGTAGGTGCATGACAGTGGTAGGCCTACCATAAAACTTCAATTGCCCAGGCTTTTATTTGTTTCAATCAACTTGAACTTTGGAACAAAACTCTTGCTCAGCAAAGATGGGAAATACTATAACATTTATTATTTAAACCAGTATGAATATTCCTACCGTACGTAGGCCTATACACATTACCAGGCTATCGAATAACGCCTACACACACACACACACACACACACACACACACACACACACGCGGGAGCGGAGTGGTAATCGGGAGAATTCCCGGTGGGCCGTTAACGTTCGGGGCTGTCGGGCTGATTACTGCGGGATAACAATATTGGGTTTATAAAAGTTCCTTGCAGCGCTGTCCGGCAGCCTGAACTGTGCGCCCGCAACCTCTCAGATGCAACAGTAACTCACAAACTGTCAACGTCGCAACCAAGTCGATTTTGTCTAGAGGGTAACTGAGCGGCCCCTCCCGAAGTGGTACAGCCCAGGTGGGACTTGAACTGCGATTGGTCAGAAAGACGTAATAGCTAATGACAACATTGAACTCTCATGCAGGCTTGAACAGAGTGACACACAAACACACACACACACTTTTAAGGAGGTTTTCACCCGCCCTGTATCCTTGCTTGCCCCAACAAGTTTTTGCGGCGTGCTTGTTGTTTTGTTTCCGGTGTAGCTAGATCCGGTATGGTGCTGTAGTTTTTCTAACGGCATTTCTCAGAGGCACGCCCCCTTTTCGTCTTCATCTTTCGGAAATCTGAGAATAGGCCGAGATCAGTGATGACGCTCTCAACAAAATGGCTGCGCCCATGAAGAGATTTTTTAATTTTTGTATTTGTACCATGATGGTCACTTTATTGTCGATTTTAAAACCTCTTACTAGGGTTGCCACCCGTCCCGTAAAATACGGAATCGTCCTTTATTTGGCAATTAAATGTTGCGTCCCGTATTAAACCAATGGGACGATTTGTTCTGTATTTCCATAAATGTCCAATACACATGTCTGTCACACACACAAACACAAAATCTAACAATAATGATAAAAACAAAACACAGGGAATACCAAGGCCAGCAAAATTGTTGCGGCGGGATCTACGCAGGACCCACTCCGGTCCTCTGTGTGTCTGCGCATGCGTGTGGTGGTCACGGTTGCCTAGCGACAGACACCCACACACAAAACCCGCGCCTTTTAAAAATGTCCACTACACCCGATACTCCACCACGTCCTCAAAAGCGGAAACGCTTGCAGAAGTACAGACGTGAGTGGGAAGAGGCACATCCTTGGCTGGACAGCGTCAGTGGAGATGTTTACAAGGCAAATTGTAAAATATGTCGGCGAGTGTTTTCAGTGGCGCACGGTGGGCTGTCTGACATCAGACAGCATGCAAGAGGAGAGCAACACTGCAGACACGAATGATCACAGAAGACCCAAGCGTCAGTGCCACAGTTCTTCATACCCCAAACATCTCCTGAGATTGATACGGTATGGGACATTATGTTGTGATTGATTTCCTATCTGGTTGTGCTTTTGCCAGAAGATGGCAGTGCATGGGCAGAGCCTATTTTAGTAAACTGTTGTGGTTTGATTAATTGTTCAGGATGTTGAGTTTTTAAAGTCGAATGAACGATAATTTATTTAATATACAGTAGTATTAGCCAATTTAAATATTATTTAAATTATATTTAAAGAACAAATCATACTAATGGATTAAACATTAATAAATAAATAAATACATACATACATTTGTTAAAAGAAAACGTTTATTCATTAATATATATACATTTCCTAGATTAAATATGTTTGTAGAGCTTTCTGTGTATTCTGTGTCAAAATGTTTATATTTTTGTTCAGTGATCATTACATAAATTATATTATTAGTGTGGTTTAACTGTTTGGATGACCTGACTTCCTTTCAAGTCATAAGACAGGCAGCAGACAAATACTGTTCAATTTAATTAACAATATGTCATCCCACTCCTCCCCTCTAGGTTACCGCAGCTGAGGTGACACAGGTGTACCACACAGTCAGACACAACCTCAGCTACAACAGTGCTGACTGTGCACATAAACTGGATCAAAAGATTCTCCCGGATTCAAAAATTGTAAAAAAAAAATTACTATCGGGAGAACAGAGGCAGTGGTTAAAGATGTCCTTGCTCCAAAGGCAGTGGCTGATGTTCTCAAGGCCCTAACATCAGATAAACCCCTCCCATTTTCCATTCAGACAGATGCATCAAATAAAGACAACAGGAAGATGTTCCCCCTTGCTGTTCAATACTTCAGTCCAGAATGCGGGGTCACCAGCAAAATGCTGGATTTCATTGAAAATGCAGATGAGTCCGCTGCCGGGATTGTAGCTCTCATAGAGCAGTCGCTTGACAAATGTTGCTTATCGTTTGATCAAGTGACAGCATTTAGTGCAGACAATACAAATGTGAATTACGGAATTCACAACTCTGTCTTCACCAACTTGAAGAAGAAACAAAAAGATCTGCTGCAAGGAAACTGCCATGCCCATATTGTGCACAACACAGTGAAACATGCTCTTGACCAGCTCATTGTAGATGTGGAAAATGTTGTGCTGAAGGTCTATGCCTTCTTTTCCACATCTGCCAAATGAAGAGAATCACTCAAAGAGTTTTGTAGGTTTTGTGATGTTGAGTTCCAGGAAATTCTGCGACATGTCACAACCAGGCGGCTCTCCCTTAATCCAGCCATCACCCGGCTAATGCAAACCTGGATTGCACTGAAATCATACTTCATCAGCCTGGGGGAGGAGCGTCCCAAACAACTTCGAGCATTGTTAAAGCTCAGTGAGGACTCAACTGAGGACGATGGAGACATTGTGGAGGTTTACCTTCTTTTCTGCAATAATATCCTCTCTCTCTTTGAGGAAGTTGTAAAGAAGCTGGAGAGTGATGAAACCACCTGTGTTGAGTTATATTCCATCATGGATAACTTCAAGCAAAAGCTCACACAGAGACGAGATGACCAGTTCTATGGCTACTTAACTAAAGTGAAGCTGCAGCCTCTCCGTCCACGTGATGCAGACATGGCAAGGGAAGATTTTACTGCATTTCTCAACACAGCACTCTCATATGTTGAGAAATGGTTCAACTTTTCTGAAGACAACTGGTTGTTCTCACTGCAACCTCTCTCTCTGCACCATGGCACCATGACCTTTAGTGACATTGAGAGGGTGACCACCAAGCTCAACCTCATCCATAAAGTCAACATGGATGAACTTTATGATGAATGCTCCACAGCAAAACCCATTCTGAAGAGGCTCAAAGAAGATGCTGAAGATGAATGGAAGTCCAAAGGTGTGGCTGCCAGGTGGGTGGCTCTCTTTCAAGTAGCTGACCTGCCTAACATGCTGTCTATCACTAGCCACATCCTGAGCGTCCCAGCATCCACTGGATATGTGGAAAGGATCTTCTCCAGAATGGCCAACAAATGGAGTGACTGCAGGAACAGGTGCTCCACAGAGCTCATGAGAAGTGAGCTTCTGATCACTCTCAACTTTGAGCAGTCCTGTTCAGAGTTTTACAACAGCGCTTTGAAAGACAAAGAGTTACTCAGTGCTGCAAGGAGTAACAAGAAGTACACCTGGAAAAATTTGTAACAGTTTTGAGGGAAGGAGTAATGTTGAGGGAAGGAGTAATGTTTTGCACTCTTTTTTTACATAAGTGTTTTTGTTGTTTTTTTGTGCTGTTTTTTTTCATAAAAATGTTCAAAGAGAGTCCCTATAGTTATGCACTTAAAAAGTAACATGAAGTTCTCAGTTTATTTAGTTTATATTATAAAAGTTCATTGTTGCACAAGCCACACAAAGAGATTTCATTCATTCATGCACTTTATAAGAGAATGTTAATTGGTAATAAAGCATTTCAAGCTTTAAGTATGACTTATTGCTTTCTTGATCACCCCTTTACTAAAAACACCAGCACAAAATAAAGCATACCACTGCTGCTGCCCCCCCCCCCCCCCCCCACAGGAGTCGGGCCCGTGGTGGGCGTCCCTTATTTTCATTTCTGAAAGGTGGCAACCCTAGCCACTCCCTTGGGTTCACCAACCTTAGAGCCGCTAGAAGAATTTTGTCAGACTCCAGGCTCTTGAACAGGCTCCTCAGGCTTTGGATGACCTCGTCAAGGAGTTGGCTCTTCAATCTATCAACATAAGATGTATTTATTGATTTTGTTTTAAAGGGACACACTGCAAATAAAACATTTAACACAGTAAACACAACTAAATGAGCCCTTTTATGAACAACAGGCTAATTGAACTGTAAACCATGTTCTTATTTTCTCTTTTTAATATTCTACCTGTTAAATCTATCCCTGCTCTCCTGGCTAAAGCTCTGTAGCTGAACTGCATGGAACTGGCCCTCTGCTGACTCCTGAAGAAAGGTTTCAAGGCTCTCTCCAGCTGTTGTGTGCATGCTTGCAAGCATGAGCAGTGTCGTCTCAAAGGCCTGTAAGGCCTTGGGGGCAAGGCCTTGGGGAGTGTAACACCGTCCTTCTGAAGCTTCAGACTTAAACTGTAATGGATTACAATGTCACCTATTTGATAAGACTTTCTAATATTACACTTTACTATTCACTCATAAGTACACAGAGAAAAAAGTAATAAGTAAACTGACCAGCTTAAAACATGCAGGATATCCTGAACCAGGACCACAAACAGTAGGCAGCTGTAGTCCTTCAGGATCTGGACACACTGTTTGGCTCTCCCGCTCATGTCTACGGTGGCAGATCTAAAATAAGCACAAACAGCGCATTGTTGTTCAGTGAGAATATAACGCAATAATGATAATACAAATTTAAGGAAAATATTGCTTCAGAAAAACAACTTGCCTCGTCTCAATCGTCTCAAAGTTCTCCATGTGTGCCAACACAACAGGATAGTCCTTCATGAGGGTCTGAAGAGCTTTTTCAATATGTGGGAGCCAACTTGTTCCCCCCAGATTGGTCGGCTTCCAGATCTTCTGCTGGAGGACCTCGCTCAGTGCTTTAAGCTCTCTCCAGGCTGTGGGTGAGTAGTGATACTGCTTGTTTGAGGAGATCAGTCACCTGTATGAAGAGGACAAAATAACTATAGGCAATAAAACATGACTGTGTTAAACATACATTAATTTCAAATAAATGAATTCAGTGCTGTGACTCCTACTTTCTTCATTCTCTCATCCCCGTTTATGGCGTCCATGGCTGCCAGTTCTAGTCCATGGGCAAAGCACTGGATGTTGATGAGGTGGGGGACTTCTTTCCGGAGTAGAGTAGAGACCCCCCCTCGCCTCCCAACCATCACTGGGGCTCCATGCGATCCGAAGCCGACTAACCGCTCCTTCCACTCTGGGAGGCCAACTTTCTGAAATACTGTAGAGAGTGACAAGTTAATGATGTATTTTTTTAAACTACCATTTAACATATATTTAACATCTATTTATGTTTATGAACAAAGGTTATTTCCAATGAATTTCAGCTTACCCGCATTAAGAGCTGCAAGGTGCCAAACTGCAGTAGCCTCCTCAAGATCCTCGTCTGCCAAAAAAAAGTTTTGGGGCTCCCCGTTTTGCAGCATCCTGACTTACACCCCCTCGAGGTCACGGGTGCTCACATCAGTGGCAGAGTCTGCCAGGACACTGAAGAATTTTTTTGCCTTTAGGATGCTCAAAAATGGTTCCAAGGTCATCAAATATGACCATGGCAAACCTTAAAAGAGACAAAATGGATAGCTTTCATGAATCTTACTATAATTTGATAGCTGTCACTCACAACATTTAATCCAAATTCATTCAGCAACATTTGTTTTTAAAATCAAAGCCACACACACACCTTGAACCTAAGCACCATAACATAGCTCTAATCACACAGTTACACAACTAGTATAGCCTATATATATATATACATAAAAAAAAGTTTAAAAAAAACTGTCTGCACTTTTCTTGAGATCCGGATTTTCAAAATAAAAGGGGGACAGCAGCAGCTCTAAACTGCTCCGCTGGATTAATGAGGAGCCCAGGCTCAAACGTAGCAATACAGATATAAATAAATTCAAAACGGGCCCATTTGGATGTAGCCTCAAAAACCATGATCAAAAGTGGGCTGTAGCTATGCATTTCAAAACACGGTTGCTTCGCACAGTTTATTTTTGCTGTGAGTTTGACTGACTTATAACAATAGAGCAACTTTACATAAGGCTGATAAATTACCTACTTACCGTCAGCAAGCCATGTCAGTGTTGTACTGTGTACTCAGCCCAACCCTGTTCTTCTGTTGAAGAGTAATCACACTGGGGTACACGGTAAATGGTTGTCCGGTCTTCGTGACGTGATAAGCTGTGGTTATCCGCTTTGTGATAACCACATTTGCCTCCGCGTTCTGTTTAGTAAAAAGAACCGGCAAGGCACTGGAGGACGGGTTATCAGCAGCCCGCTTAGCTGCCATGCAAGCAAGATGCTGCTTGCTCTTATCGTGACACTCAAGCATCTGCTTTCTGAAAGATGACGTTCCCTTAAAAAACTAACCGCTTTTATCCACCGTTGACGGGAACTTAAGTCAAACCTCGCAGAACATAGTTGGTGATTCCTCCACATCCTTGAGTATAACCCAGGGGAACTTCTTCTTCCAGAATGCTTGAAAAGTTTGCTTACGCTTGAGCTCGTACGCAGCCATCTCCTAGTTCTTCATCAACTGACTGCGGCGGGCCCGCTACCTGCCGGGAGTCTCGCGATCTCGATTTTGAATGGCCGAAGCCACATTCAAATGAAATCAAATAGTACACCAAGCATTACAACCATTATCCAACGAGGGTAAGGGGAGGGGACAACATAATAACTTAATCGATGATGATCGTCAAAAAAAAAATTTTTTTTTTTTTTTGCTTCGAGTCCTCCACTTGCCCGAACGGGCAAGTGTGTTGTCATAGTTACTTTCCCGACGTTGCGTTTTACTTGCTCAGGGATGTCGGGCAATCCTTATTGTTGAGCCCTGCACAGGAATCCGTGAAATTACCACGGACGCTTAACTCAAAATCCATGGAATCCTCACGGAAACACGCCAATTTCCGTGATTAGGCCACGGATTTTGCTCCAATGCAAGTTGATGGCACTCATATTCCGTGGCACACACACAGATCCCCGTTTCAATGAACAAGTCGACCACGGGCGCTTAACTCAAAATGCGTGTTGGCCTCACGGAATCACTTAAATTGTCCGTGATATGCCAACGGAATTTGCTCCAATGCAAGTTAATGACACTCATATTCTGCGGCACACACACAGATCCCTGTATATACGACCGAGTCGACTATGGGCATTTAACTCAAAATCCGTGGTGGCCTCACGGAATCACTTAAATTGTCTGTGATATGTCAACGGAATTTGCTCCAATGCAAGTTAATGACACTCATATTCCGTGGCACACACACACAGATCCCCGTCTCAACGACTGAGTCAACCTGGTCTCACAGGGATCCGGAGCGACATACCACAGGCCTGTCTTCCAGCCACAGGGCTACCAACGGGGCTGCCTTATGTTTCTGCCCTAATCTCGCTCCCGCTCGGCGTTTGTATCAAGTAGGCGTGGCCTCTGTGACGTATTGGCTCCGGCTTCCTCGTCTGGCTTAAAGATGCTGCCTTCTGTGGCTGGAGTAGTTATTACAGCTTGTATGTATGGTTCTGCTCCCCTTATGGCTATGTATAATAATTACAGCTTATGAGTTCGATCCTGCTTCCTTGTGGCTATGTGGGGGTAGCTTATGTGCTTAAATTACGTAACAGTGCCATACGTCAATATGAATTTCATTCATTTCCCAGAGGATGGTCAATGGTCAGGTACAGATCTCATTTTAACAATAATTTATATTGATGTAACAAGAAAGGCTGTAATGATAACGCCAAGAAAATAAAGTTTAGGCCTACATGGTTATAATAATTTAAATAGAATTACCTTATAAAGCGTATGACAGACAACGAGACAATCTAGTTGTGGGCCAGCAGAGGCTGCATTTTAACCGAATTTGGCCTATAACCTTATACATATAATAGTCTAACTCTATATGTCAAATGTATGATATGCTGTAGGCCTACGTATAGGCTAGTTTTTTATATTATAAATATTTAAATATTGTCATACCTGAACCACATTCCCCATAGAAAAAGCACACCGTGTTACTTGGTGGTACAACCCTCTTTGTTGATTGGATTGGTGGAAGTAGATTGTCAATGGTCAGATACATATCTTGTTATAACGATAATAGCTACATGGTCTACTTATGATATTATAACTAAATAATTGTATATTTATTTATATATAATATATATTTTAATATTTAATTTATTCAATATTGTGGCGAGCAGCACGGGAAGGACGAGACGGGAGCCCAGGTTGAACAATTATGCAGTTCCGTGCCCCATACACCGCACGACTACGGACTGCCTTTATTAACGACCCGAACGTAACAGAAACACGGGACACCTGACCAACACACACAACACTCTCACTAACGGTCCCGATCACACTACACATCATACAACAATGGAACAACACACAATTAACACACATCATCCCGAGAAATTAGCCCCAACAACAGAACAAATCAACAAAACCCCCTTTGTCAACTGACAACCCCAATTCCCAGAATCCCCGCGGCCCCGGAACATGGCGCCCACACCCGTGGTCGCCACAATATTAAACCAATTCATTTCAATCGGGAGATTATTTTCGACTGCGCAGGATTCGTCAAAACAACAATCCGATTCATCCGATTTTTGAGCAGACCCCCTCAAAAACTGAAACCAACCACGTTCCTTAAACCCTGTCTCACACCAGATTGTAGTAAAACTGCCCACAGTGGAAAACACGTTACAATAACGGCTCTAAACATGTGATACGCCTACGTTTTTTTCAATGGGCCTGCGTCCACGTCACGTGACTGTCAAGGTCGCTATGGTGGTTGCCATCGACCCCCCCATATCTTTCAATTTTCCACAGTTTAGACTTATAAATAATAAGTTACTTTTGACTCATTTTTTTAATCAGTGTCTGGTGGCTAGTTACGTCACTCTGAGAGATGTGCACGGACATAATTGGTAGTGACACAGCGTATAACCTATTTGTGTAAGCAAAACATCAAGCTCATTGATTGAACGAGGCAGGGTTATTTGAAATAATTCCTTAAGATATCATGTGTGAGAGGTCATTCCTCCCCCTGAGTGTGTATTGACTATTTCTGGTGATTGAATAAATAGCTTCCTATTTATTTCTAGTGTACCCCTACTGTTCACAAGCACCCCCCATATGGATATGGAGAATTGCTGCCATGCCCCAGTGGTGGTGGTGTCATATCTATGAAAGAGGGCATTCAAATATACTACAATGATCAATTGGAGGACGAAGCATAGGAAGTGATGCAATAGGTAACTTCTGAGTTAAGGACATTAACAAGTAAGCTACAGACCTGGGGTCTCTTTTATATCAATGGGGGTCTCAAAGGACACATATGATCATCAACTTAGGGATTCCAGCCCTACAAGAAATTACTCAGCAAGTGCTTCATCTCGTTGCACCTCACCCAGCGGCTCGCTTGCAAGATTTTGGCCTGAAGTTCCTACACCCTAGCCATCCAGTATTCATATCTGAGAATCAGGCCTCTCTTTAATAATGACAAAAAGTTATGAGAGAAATTCACATTAACTTTTTGTTATCTCATAAGGGGCGTGGGGTGTGCATCTCTTTACCTTTTGACCCCAAACTTCAAAATCTTTAGTCTAAAGGCCAGCTGTATCTACACACCTTAAGGCACAAATTTACACCTCCATCCCACCAAAAATGGGGACCAGAAACTTACCTGTCTTATGCACATTTTCCTTACTGTTGGAGGTCACGCCCCTTTGCCCCCCTTTTCAAGATAGCTAGAGATGCCAAAATGTATACGCACATTTCCCGGGGTCCCGAAAACAACATACCCGAGATTTGTAATTCTTTGTAAAAAAAAGTTTTCCAAAATGGACTGTTTTTTGGACAAAGCCTCTCAGAAGCGTTGCCTGCAAGACTTAGTGGATCAGAATGTGGTTGAAAGACCACATTCTGATCCACTACTAATGTCAACCAGTTAGTTTGTCTCAGCAACTGGCTAAAAGAATAGCCAAGAGAGCCACATTTTATTGTATGAAGGTGTGGTAGTTTGTTAATAAAGAGACTGACACAAAACACAAATTGAAATATGGTGTGGTATGTTTAAGTTTGATTTTATTTTTCATTATTAATAACACCATCATCTGGATTTTTTCATGAATAAAAGAACATGCTGAATGCCTATATATCCGCCTTCTGTCATTTATCTTTCTGTTCCTACAACAATATACAGACAAATTGAGAAATTCCGGGCATATTTACGAATGGTAATTAATCGTGATTAATCATGATTAATCCACAGCTACCCTGTGATTAATCTGATTAAAATTTTTAATCTTTTGACAGCCCTAGTTTATACATATAAATACACATACATATTTATTTATTTCGTTATATATAGATGTTCATTTATTTATTTATTACATACAGAGACCACCAGACCTCCTCGAAGCAACGAAAATGGTCTATTAAATTCAAGATGGGTGCATGGGCGAGAACAAGGACATATTGCCATACCGTCAATATGAATTTCATTCATATATATATATATGGGCTATGGTCATTTCACGGATCCCTGTGAGACCAGGTTGACTCGGTCGTTGAGACGGGGATCTGTGTGTGTGTGTCACGGAATATGAGTGTCATTAACTTGCATTGGCGCAAATTCCGTTGGCATATCACGGACAATTTAAGTGATTCCGTGAGGCCACCACGGATTTTGAGTTAAGCGCCCGTGGTCGACTCGTTCATTGAAACGGGGATCTGTGTGTGTGCCACGGAATATGAGTGTCATCAACTTGCATTGAAGCAAAATCCGTGGCCATAACACGGAAATTGGTGTGTTTCCGTGAGGATTCCACGGATTTTGAGTTAAGCGTCCGTGGTAATTTCACGGATTCCTGTGAGACCAGGTTGTAGCAGGAGCCCCGTCTGTAGTCACCGCTACCAGCTTTTCCAATGGTACCCTTTTCTGTACGAAAAACTCCTTCACCTCGTTGTAAATGTCAACTCCCCTCGTAGTTGTCTTTAAGGGCAGTAGTGTTAGGAGTTCTTCTTTTGTGGAGAAATTTTCAACACCATCCGGATAAAGACCGACAGCTGCGCTGTACTGCTGTTGTCAACGGACTCGCGCATTGGATGCTAAACCACCTGCACCTCGTCAGATCCAGGTCCAGCTGCTCGGTCAGGTTAGCAGACATAGCTGACACCCGTCTAGTCATCGTCGATGCCCCCAGTTGGAAATCGGAGAGAGTGGAGATTAGTTCCGTTCGGTTCCTCGGTTCCATTCTTCTCATCTTTGAGTACAATGTTGGCAATTATCATCATTGCTTCTTTAAAAACTTCTCTGTCTGAAAAGGCCTTCTTCTTCTTTGTCAGAAAATGTGTAGCTCTAAACGAGGCTTCAGTTGCTTTTAGGGAGTTTTTCGCCGGCCTCTTGAAAAAAGACTGCTGCTTTCCCAAAGCTGTCTTTAGCTCACAGGCTTTTTCTGCCGGTGGGTAGTTACCATGGTAGCTTTTGTGTGTAGCGAAGTGTCTCTCCAAATTGTGCCGCTTTGCCGTTGCCACAGTCGCCCCGCAAATGAGACAAACGCAGGTTTCTTTCACAGTAGTAAAAAATAACTCTTCCTCCCATTCACTGTGAAAATGATGAGTTCCCTTTCTTTTTTCTGCCATGTTTTTGGGGTAAGAAGGCACATTCAGCTCCCCGTCTTCGCTGCTTCCCGCTCACCTTTGAAGTAGAATAGGTCAGAGTTTGACTAAACTTATCTAAACTTCATGTATTATACAAATATTTTTAATTATTTTATTTTTAAGATCTTGTCATTTTCTTATCTCTATAAATGCAAGTGTGATTAAAAAATAATTAATTTTAAAATTAATATAAACATTTTTAGACGCAGCTCACTGGTGAGTTGTGCTTTTTTTAGAACAGGCCTGCAGGCGCCTCATATGTCCTTGCGGGCGACATGGTGCCCGCGGGCACTGCGTTGGTGACCCCATTATCCTGGACGATTTTAATAAAGCTAATCTGAGCCATGAAATCCCAAAATACAAATAGCTTATTAAATGTCTGACGAGCGAGAAAAATATTTTAGATCACTGTTGTACAAAAATATGCAGTGCATACCGTGCGGTTCCGCACGCTGCACTGTGCTTGTCAGACTACGTCATGGTCCCCCTGATTCCCACATACAGACAGAGACTGAAGCTCGCTAAACCTGCTGTCAGAACATCAAAACAGTGGACTGATGGGGCAGTGAAGACCCTGCAGGCATGTCTAGAGTGCACTGACTGGGAGGTTTGTCTGCAGCCAACAGCCTAGACGAGTACACAGACACTGTGACGTCATATGTCAGTTTCTGCAAGGATGCTTGCATACCGTACCAAACTCTGGTTCACAGCTTGGCTCAAAAGGCTGAGGAGGGAAAAGAGGCAGTGTTTAGGAGTGGAGACAGAGACAGCCTCAAAGCATTGAAGTATTCATTCAACAAGGCAGTAAGGGAGCCCAAACAGCAGTACTCTGTAAAGTTACAGCAGCAGTTCACTGCTAGTGACTCTGCCTCTGTTTGGACGATGTTTCGGCAACTCATAAGATTTCAGCCAAAAACTCACAATACCATCACCAACGATTCACACCAACTAGCCAGCTGCCTAAATTACTTTTACTGCCACTTTGAAAGAAAATGGGATGACCCTACCACCCCACTTTCCTGCCCAACCACCACCCTGTCCCCTAACCCTGAACCTCCTCTGCCCGTCACTCTAGATACCCCCCCACGACCTCCATCTTCACCCCCACCAGCCCCAGCCCCACCACCTCCATCTCTCTCTCCATACTTGAGAGTGAACAGACTGTTTAAGAGTCAGAATCCCCACAAGGCAGTGGAGCCAGACTCTGTCTCTCCATCCACTCTGAAGCACTATGCAGACCAACTGTCTGAAGTGTTCACCAACATCTTTAACACCGAATTAGAGACATATCATGTGCCAGCCTGCTTCAAGGCCTCAACCATCATCCCTGTGCCTAAAAAAGCAAAGATCACAGGCCTTGCTGATTACAGACCTATAGCCCTGACCGCTGTAGCTATGAAAACCTTTGAGCACCTTGTGCTGTCTCACCTCAAAACAATCACCGACCCCCAATTGGATCCCCTGTAATTTGCCTATAGGGCCAACAGGTCTGTGGACAACACAGTCAACATGGCAGTGCATTACATCCTCCAGCTCCTTGACGCTACTGGCACCTACGCAAAGAGGATACTCTTTGTGGACTTTAGTTCCGCCATTAACACCATTATCCCGGTTAGTTTGCAGGACAAACTCAACCTGCTGAATGTGCCTGACTCAACCTGCAGGTGGTTCACTGACTTCCTGGCTGACAGAAAGCAGCATGTGAAGCTGGGTAGTCTCAGGCAGCCGCACCATCAGAACTGGTGCGCCGCAAGGTGTCCTGTTCCCTCTGCTCTTTTCCCTCTAGACTAATCACTGCACCTACAGTCAACAGTCTGTCAGGCTCCTGACGATACCACTCTCATCTGACTAATCACAGATGGTGACAAGTCTGCATACAGGAGTGAAATTGACAGGGTAGTACACTGGTGTTGGGAAAACAATCTAGCCCTAAACGCAGAAAAAACTGTGGGGACGGTGGTGGACTACAGAAAATCTCCAGCACCACCAGCCCACATCATGCTTCATGGTTCCCCAGTGAAAACTGTCGAATCATTTAGCTTCCTGGGCACTATTATCTCCCATGACCTCAACTGGGATTCAAATATCAGCTCCCTCACCAAGAAAGCCCACCAGAGGATCTACTTGCTTTGGGAGCTGAGGAAATGCAACCTGCCCTTGTCCATGCTGGTTCACTTCTACTCAGCCACCATAGAGTCCATCCTCACCTCCTCCATGAAGGAAAGACACAAGGAAAGACTGCAGCGCATCATCCATACTGCTGAGAGGGTGATTGGCTGCAGCCTGCCCTCTCTGCTTAGCCTGCACTCTTCCAGGACCCTAAGGAAGGCAAGGAAGATTACGTCTGATTTCTCCAATCCCGGACATATTCTTTGTCAGACACTCCCCTCCGGTAGGAGGCTGCGGTCCATCAGGACCAGGACTTCACGCCACCAGAACAGTTTCCTCCCCTGCGCAGTTAGCCTTCTGAACAAGGCATGTCAAGCCCAGGCCTACAGCTGACTACCCAAATATTTGAACCTATAATTTGGCACTGGGTGTACAGCTAAGCTTCAACCAACACATCCCACTTGAAGCCTCTGGAATAGCTGGCTCATTCTAATAAAGCCTCCTCAAATGTTGGCATGTTGTGAGTGAACTGTGCCCGTTTCAGGAAGTATTCATCAAATAAAGGGAACAGTCTCAATGAATTTCAACCACTGATTCTTCACTTTGTCTTCCTTTGGAAGTCCATACAAAGGGGAATGTATGGACTTGGGACATCAGCATCTTCTCGACATGGTGATACTAGACTTGAGCTTGGCCTCTCACAACCTTTGTTTGAGGGTGTGGGAAACGACCAGATTATGCCACAAACACTATTAAAGGGGAGAAGAAAGGAACGCAGGAGAAAGGTTACACATGTTGTTAGGAATTTTAATAGTGTTACTGAATATTTACAATATAAAAACAAATGCAATTGTTGCTCTGCAGGGAATTTTTTCTTTTAATGTATCTCTTTAACCCTTCTACTTATCTTGAAATGGATTTGGGCATTGGAGAACAACTGTGTGCAGATTGTCTGTTTCCATCTATGTTACTGTGGATCAATGAAAAAGTCAATACAGGTGTACAATAAAGGAGTTGTGGCAATAGTGTGCTTGATGTTTTTGGCCAAACAAAATGTAGATGTGTTAAGTGTGATTGTGAGTGTGTCTCTCTCTTTGTGTGTGTGTGTGTGTGTGTGTGTGTGTGTGTGTGTGTGTGTGTGTGTGTGTGTGTGTGTGTGTGTGTGTGTGTGTGTGCGGCTGTCTCTTTGTGGGTGAGAGTGTGTGAGTGTGTGTCTGTGTGTGCTCGAGCTGTTCTTGCCAGGAATAGGATAACTTGCTAGTGATTCAGTGGTAGATTATGTCCCCGGTGTATTCTGTAATCCAACTCTAATCAGCCAATCAGCAGGAGCGATGTTGTGCCAACACTATGACACATTACTGCGTTGCTCACATCTGCTTGGGTAGCGTACAGCAGAAGGGAAGCAGATGGGATAAGGAATCCATTGGTGCCCAATATCACATTCACGTTGTTTTTGTTGTAAACACAATCTCTTTGGTATTGAAAGGATGTTTGCATTATGACCCAACAGTGAATCCATCCTTTGCCACGATGGACAATCTATTTGTTTTTCCATCAGGGCATCGGATGGATAACTGATTACTGACAGTTCAAAGCTGTTCGTAAGGTAAGGCACATTTCATTATAACAAAAATCCCTTAAGTAGCATACCAAAGGAGAAAATCTGTGAAATAAAGTGCAGAACTGCAAGCCCAGAAACAACAAGTTTCCAATCATATATTCCAAAGTCCTGTTCTAATAATCAGCTAGGTGGTCAGTCAAAGACTCAAGAACGAAACACAATTTGATAAAGTAATTTCAAGTTCTTTCCTGAGTAAGAAAAGTGGTGCTGCAGTCAGATCTCAGTGGTTGACACACTGAGGCAGTAGCTTACAACTGCAGATAGACCGTAATAGAAAACCAAAGTTCACCGACTTCACCGAATCTTGATTTGCTTTGTCACCTTGTGCTTACATGCACCTGGGCAACCTGTGTGTGTGAGAGAGAGAGAGAGAGAGAGAGAGAGAGAGAGAGAGAGAGAGAGAGAGAGAGAGAGAGAGAGAGAGAGAGAGAGAGAGAGAGTTAGCCAATGCAGGTGGTTTTCATTCCTCTCTTTTTTGAGCCCTCCCATCTGCTTCAGTATCATTAAAGGATATTCCTCTTTGTCATTTCACTAGGTGTCGTTGAGCCGTCCCCATCACATAAACTCATCTATTCACCATGAGAAAGAAGCTGCTCCCTCCACTCTCCTCCCAGAACACACTTCCACCTGCACACCGAGCAACAGCTCCCCAGCATGCAGCTGGGTGCTTTAAGCTGGGGGTGCTCACTAGCTCACACTAGGCTCTCTAGCAGTAGAGCCTAATGCTGGATGTCTCTGCTAGCCAACATCACTACCGCTTGCTGCTCTGCTAGTGGAAGCAATCCATCATATTAAGCACATTAGACAGCTGGATGGTTGGACTGACTTCTCTTAATTTATATTCAGGGGGGGAAGGGCACCAGGGGCCTTGCTCATAGAGGCAGGGCCCCATGTCTGAGAGACAATGTTGGAACTGACAAAACTGGCAATCAAATTTAAAATGTATCTCTAGTTCAATACATCTGAATCACAGCAGCCTTGCTTGCAACCATTTTGCGTTCCCAGTCATTGTTTCTGTGCCTTGTGAACAATTTGGGCATCTTCACTTTGAACTGTTTGGATCTTAATAAAAAATCATCAGACTTGACAAGCAGGATTATAACAACATCGTCTCTGCACTAAAATAAGATTATCCCAGACGGACTGAAATAAAAACAATGGAAAAGCAAAGCTTGCAGATGGAGCAAATTACAGCCATTATTGTCTTATGCATTGTATAACTCTGAAATGTTTGGCAAAATACAAATAGCACCCATAATAATACAGTTTTGTAAAAACAATACTTTTCCTACAGACATACAGTATTTAGATAGAGGTAGAACAGCTAGAATTCCTAGCTATTGTAGTTGGTGCATCTCAGTGACATATATAATAATGCCAATAACAAGATGAAGAAGATAAACATCGTTTTCATTGTTATTATTATTATAGATGTTATAATTAATATAATTATGATATAGATAAGTCTCATTTTGGTTGAACCTATGACCCAGAACAACCATCTGAATATAGTTGATTCAATACAATAATAAAATAATTGATGTTAATGTTCAAGGGTCAAAAGAAAAGTTGGGTGGAACAGGCAGGGCATCCATGGGCTCTAGCAGCCTCCTTCCTCCACTCAACCCCCCCCCCACACAGGGGATGCGCTGGACGCTGATCACCAGCACCCCGTCAGAGCTGAGGGTCCCCCTGACCGACAGGGGGTCCATGTCGTCCGGCAGCAGGGACTTGTGGGTGAATGTGTCACAGACGCTACCATCTTCCATGACCTCAAGGAACAACAGAAATGGAAAGAGTCAGGCTATAGTCCTGTCCATAAGGTCCTAATGGACACCAAACACCAAGTCAGATCAGCCTGGGGAGTGTGTTAGTGTCTGTGTGTATCTGAGTATCTGAGTGAGAGGATGACCTGAACTTGTGTCTTTCTAGCATAGTGGTCGGCTCGCTAGCAGAAATGTCCTTCTAGCATAGTGGTCGCTAGCAGATGTGGCCTTCTAATCTAGTGGTCGCTACTGTGGTAGAAAATAAAGGTTTAAAAGGATATTTGCCAAATGTTGATATATATTAGTGTAAAGAAATGTACCAGCAGGGGGGGGAGGGACAGGCTCCAGACATTGTGCCATTGTTATTCAACAGCTGAGGATCAGACAGACATCCCTCTGTAGCCAATGGCATCAGTCTATCTCTCAGTTCACTTAGATACAAGTATAAGTAAGGTTAACTTAAAGCATGAATTATACAAGAATATAAGGTAAATATATTTACAATGGAGCCAAATGATAAACACTTGATATTACCTGGCTTTCCTTTGTCAACAAGTATTTGCATTCTGAGGGACATTTACATGTGTTCCTCATTCACGTGTTGTCCCCTCATTTACGTATAAGTGGCCCCTCAAAGACGGCTGGCTCACGTCACGGTGAGAGGAAACGCCCTCCTATGGTTTCTTGTCTGTGGTTTTTAGAATGTATATTCTGTAGGCTCCGAGTTGGAGTTAAGGTAACTAATCCATACCCTGGTTAAAATCAGACACTACCAGCTTTAGGATTATGACTTTATATGCCACAGACAAATAAAGTGGCATTAACTATTACAAATACATATTTTACTGCTTAAATGAATATTGCTTTCATAGGGCTCATCTTTTAAACCCATGTGGCAAGTCATGGTGATTTAAGATCAGGTTAGTAAACAAGGCGATGAATGGATTTTAATGAAAGACCTCACTTCATATAACTAATAAATATTATGTAACTTCATGTATCTAATGTTTAATATGTAACCCTTCTGTAGATAATGCTTGAATTACTGTATGGAATGTGTTTTAGACATCGTGGGCAAGACATAAATGCTAATGGCATACGGGGCGGGCCCGTAGCTTAGAGCATTGTGATTGGCCAAGGACATTTTGGGGGAGGCCACACAATTAGGATAATAACGCGGAACTCGCGAGTTCTTTGCAAACTCAGGTGGTGTTGTTACTCTCTGCGGTGACAATAAAGCCTTGATCATTCAACCCTAGCCCTTCTCGACCTCTCGTAATTTGTTAAAGTATTAGACCGTTGGTTTTATCCACGACACTATCTTACGTGTCCTTCTAGCCTAGTGGTCGCTAGAAGACGTGTCGTTCTAGCCTATTAGTCGATAGCAGACGTGTCCTTCTAGCCTAGTGGTCGCAAGTAGGTGTCGTTCTAGCCTAGTGGTCGCTAGCAGACATGTCCTTCTAATCTAGTGGTCGCTAGCAGACATGTCCTTCTAGCCTAGTTGTTGCTAGCAGACTTGTAATTAAATGGAAAGATTACACTAGGCATACCGCATTTCTTCGGGCCCCCTCCAAACTGATACTGAACTGCCACAAGATTATTATGCTAATTTACTTATTTAGGTATTTTCATGCACATTTCAGGCTTTATTTCACTGTTTTTATACAAATTGTTATATTGTATTAATAGTTGAAAGCATAGACCTATATTTTAATTCGCCGAAAGTTTGGCCACCGAAAATGGCAAAATAAATCATGTTCAGTTACCGAATATTGACGAACAATCGACGAAATATTTGTTTTAAAGAGTTGCACGTTTGTAAATGGGAGTAAAGAGTTACGTAACTTTGTATGTGAGTTCACATCTGTTCGTGAGCGTGCTGCAGGAGCAGTTCTGTAAGGTGCATGCATGAAAATGTCAGAGTCCAGTGTGGGTGCATTTTTTCAAACTGGATGAAAAACAGTGCAGTGCATTGCTTTATTCAGCATAAAATTAAAACGCTCGCCTGATATAGACTGATCTAAACACAAAAGCCTTACGCGAGCGAAGCAGCAATTCACCTGGTGAAACCTGGCAGGTAATGGTAAAATGCACAGTGAGACACGGTGTGAGCCGCCACACAGAAAAATTCTGGTTTGAAAGCTAAATGAATGAGCTAATTGAAAGTGGAAATGGGCCCTAGGCACGTGCCTAGAATGCCTATGACTAGATCCGGGCCTGCTTGTACTCATATCCTTCTGGTGTAGTGGACATTATGGAAACAATTCCCCATACTGTGTGTTACATTTATTTCCCTTGATATATATTCCCTTATTATCCTTGTTATGCTTATCATCAGTCGTGCGTTCTGCACGACATGTTATTGTGTTCCAATATAAGGGACGCTGTCTCTTTAAGGAAGCGGACGTGTTTTGGTTGTGATGACAACGGCGCGTTTTGTTTATTCCGGTTTTGTGAGCAACAATAAATGACGCCGTTGCGTTGTCAACGTGAGAAATCGCTTCTTTTATCAAATCACGATTTCCACACTGGTGACCCCGACGTTTGTCTGCTGGACGCATTCCAGTGACACACCGAACAACTATGTCGACGAATGCTGTTTCATTGAAACTCCCGGAGTTCTGGGAGTCGTCGGCTTCTGCTTGGTTCGCGCAGACTGAGGCACAGTTCGCGTTGCGTGAAATTACCGCGGACACCACCAAATACTACTATGTAGTGTCGGCCCTCGGCAGTTCAACAGCAACAAGAGTGGTTAGTCTCCTGAAACATCCCCCTGCAGAGAATAAGTATACAGCACTCAAGGCTCACCTGCTGAAGACTTTTGAACTTTCTGATGCTGAGAGGGCTAGCCGGCTATTTTCTCTGCAAGGCTTGGGCGACAGCAAACCGTCTGAACTTATGGACAGGATGTTGGATCTGCTTGGAGAGCACAGGCCTGATTTCCTCTTCGTCCAGCTCTTCCTGCGTCAACTCCCGTCTCAGGTACGGGCTGCTTTGGCCAACACTGCCATCACTGATTGCCGCGCGCTGGCAGAGGAGGCTGACAGGTTTTTTCTGGCTGTTCAACACCCTGGCATGACTGCTGCTGCGCTCCATCCTGCGTACGCAATTGCAACCAACTCGGCCCAAGTCCATCACACCGCCGCCCCGCTCCCTGGTGACTCAGCGCTCACTGCAGTGGCTACAGTTTCGCACCGGCAACGTTCTGACACAAGCCTGTGTTTTTACCACGCTAAATTCGGCTCCAGGGCCAAGAAATGCCTACCACCTTGCAGCTTCTTGCACCTTGCAGGCTGCTGTTCATCCAGGACACCATCTCCGGGCGCCGTTTCCTGTGTGACACCGGCGCACAGAGGAGCATTCTGCCTGCATTACCACTGGACATCCTGGCGGATGGATTTGGCCCCCCCCTGGAGGCTGCTAATGGTAGCCCCATACGCACTTATGGCACTCGACACGTTGCACTATGTTTTGGCGGTCAGCGGTTTAGCTGGGACTTTATCACAGCCAAAGTGGCTGTCCCCCTCCTGGGTGCGGACTTTCTATGTGCTTATGGGCTGCTGGTGGATGTCAAAAAACGTCGTTTGATTGACGCCACCACGTTTTCTTCATACACCTGCGCTCTCAGTGGTTTGGACTCCATCAGACTGTCTAGCGTGCTCTCGCAGGCCAACGAGTTTCATCGCCTGCTCACAGAGTTTCCAGTGCTCACACAGCCCACCTTTTCTTCATCTACGGCCAAGCATGGAGTGGAGCACCACATCGCCACCAATGGCCCGCCTGTCTACGCCCGGGCACGACGACTAGACCCAGCCAAGCTGGCAATTGCCAGGGCTGAGTTTGACAGCATGGAACGCCTTGGCATCATCCGCCGTTCAAGCAGCCCGTGGGCTTCGCCTCTCCACATGGTTCCAAAGCCCGCCGGCGGGTGGCGCCCCTGCAGCGATTACCGCAGGCTTAACGACGCTACAACGCCAGATCGCTATCCAGTGCCTCATATCCAGGATTTTTCAGCACACCTGGCTGGCAAAGTTCTTTTTTCGAAGGTGGACCTCGTCCGTGGATACCACCAGGTTCCTGTCCAACAGCTCGATGTGCCCAAAACAGCAGTGATCACCCCTTTTGGACTGTTTGAGTTCTTGAGGATGCCTTTCGGCCTGAAAAACGCCGCCCAGTCATTCCAGCGCCTCATGGACTCTGTACTACGTGATCTGCCTTTCCTGTTTGTGTACCTGGACGACATCCTCGTGGCCAGTACCTCCAAAACCGAACACCTGGCCCACCTGCGGATCCTCTTCGAGCGTCTCAGCCAGCACGGACTTATCATCAACCCAGCTAAGTGTCAGTTTGGGTTGACCACCATCGACTTCCTGGGACATCGAGTCACCAAGGGCGGGGCCGTGCCACTCCCATCTAAGGTTGACGCGATCTCGAACTTCCCACGGCCCGTCACAGTGAGGTCCCTGCAGGAGTTCCTGGGAATGGTGAACTTTTACCACCGCTTCATTCCCAGAGCTGCTGCAATCATGTGCCCCCTGCATGAGGCCTTGAGGGGGAAAATACCAAAACATCTGGTGGATTGGTCCTCGGAGAGAGACAAAGCGTTCATGGATGCAAAGGCCGCGTTGGCCAAAGCGACGATGCTGGCACACCCATCACCTGATGCGCCCATTGCCATCACAACAGACGCTTCGGACTATGCAGTGGGCGGTGTGCACGAGCAGTGGGTGGATGGTGCCTGGCAACCGCTTGCTTTCTTTAGCCGCCAGCTACGCCCGCCTGAACGCAAGTACAGCACGTTTGACCGGGAGCTGCTTGCACTTCACCTTGCCATCCGACATTTCCGTTCACTGCTAGAGGGTCGACAGTTTACAGCTTTTGTCGACCACAAACCCCTAACGTTCGCCATGGCTAAGGTGTCTGAGCCGTGGTCTGCCCGCCAACAGCGACAACTCTCTTACATCTCAGAGTTCACCACAGACGTTCAACACGTTGCAGGCAAAGCCAACCTTGTCGCAGACTGCCTCTCTCGCACCGTTGTGGGGGCCGTCCACCTGGGGCTTGACTACGCCCACATGGCAGCCGATCAGGCCACGGACCTGGATGTACAGGCACTCAAGACTGCTGCCACTGGACTGCAGTTGTCGGAGATCGCTTTTGGCAATGGCGGCACCATGCTGCTTTGTGACGTCTCCACTGGACAGCCACGGCCCGTCGTTCCCTCGGCATGGAGACGACGTGTTTTTGACGCTGTGCACAGCCTTTCCCACCTGGGTAGGAAACCATCTCAGAGGTTGGTGGCAGCCAAGTTTGTCTGGCATGGCCTCAAGAAGGATGTGCGTGACTGGGCAGACTCTTGTGTGGAGTGTCAGCGATCAAAAATTCACCGCCACACCAAGGCTCCGCTGGCGCATTTCCCGGTGCCGGAGCGAAGATTCGACCACGTCAACGTGGATCTCGTGGGTCCTCTTCCTTCCTCCCTGGGTTTCACTTACCTCCTCACCATGGTGGATAGGACCACTCGATGGCCGGAGGCTGTCCCATTGACATCAGGGACGACTGCTGAGATGGCGCGGGCGTTCATCGGTACCTGGGTTGCCCGGTTTGGCACCCCATCTGACTTGTCTTCGGACCGGGGCTCACAGTTTACCTCTGAGCTCTGGAACGCCATTGCGGACAGCCTGGGTGTGAAACTTCACCGCACCACTGCATATCACCCCCAGGCTAACGGACTTTGCGAGCGTTTTCATCGTGCTATGAAGGCCTCTCTTCGAGCCAGCCTCAAGGACAGTGGCTGGGTTGACAGGCTCCCTTGGGTCATGCTGGGCCTGAGGACTGCCCCTAAGGAGGACCTACAGTCCTCATCAGCGGAGCTGGTGTATGGCCAGCCATTGCGGGTTCCAGGGGATTTCGTTCCTGACTCTACAATTCCCTGGTCCTCAGCCCATCAGCGGACAGTGCTTCAGGATAGGGCTAGGCTTTTCGCGCCTGTGCCTACTTCACGCCACAGCCTCCCACAATCCTACACGCCCCCACGTCTTTCGTCAGCGGAGTACGTCTTCATCCGTCATGACACACACCGGGGGCCGCTGCAGCATCCTTACGACGGCCCGTTCCGTGTTTTGGAGACGGGGGTAAAGCACTTTGTGGTGGACATTGGCGGTAGGGCAGAGCGCATTTCTGTGGACCGCCTTAAGCCAGCTCATCTGGATGTGGACAAGCCTGTTGGGCTTGCCCAGCCTCCAAAGCGTGGGCGCCCTCCGGTGCGGCCCAAGTCCCTGAGGGTGGAGCCTAGGTTTTCCTCACACCGCCATTCTCCCTCCCGCCCCAATGCCTCAGAGGCGCCGCCGCCATGCGCAGGGGCCTCGACCCACGCCCAAGTGCAGAGGAGTCGTTGTGGCCGAATTGTTCGCCCTCCTCCTCGCTGACTTTGGATTGTTTTTGTTATGGTGAATTCTTGGGGGACGTATGTAGTGGACATTATGGAAACAATTCCCCATACTGTGTGTTACATTTATTTCCCTTGATATATATTCCCTTATTATCCTTGTTATGCTTATCATCAGTCGTGCGTTCTGCACGACATGTTATTGTGTTCCAATATAAGGGACGCTGTCTCATTAAGGAAGCGGACCTGTTTTGGTTGTGATGACAACGGCGCGTTTTGTTTATTCCGGTTTTGTGAGCAACAATAAATGACACGCCGTTGCGTTGTCAACGTGAGAAATCGCTTCTTTTATCAAATCACGATTTCCACACTGGCCTAGTTGTCACCAGCAGACTTTTTTATGGGATTAAAATCCTGTCATAATTCAAACCAGGAACTTGACATCTTGTACAAAAAATGGTATTGCAACATTGAGAAAAGACATTATAGCATGATATTTTTTTTCTGATTAATTCAAAGTCAACATCTCCGTGAAACCAAATATACTCAGCGAGAACAAGCTCTAGCTTGTGGTTTCCCTGGCAATGGACAGATGGGTAGCAGCTAACCCTGGGTTTACCCTACCCTTTTAGGGTTTACCCTTCAGACTGACGCCCCTTGCCCTGCCATCCACGAACATCTTGGTGACATATCTCTCCGGACTATCCCGGTACTTGGTTCCAGTTTTATTGCATTGCCATCCTGACATCACACGCATACATAACCGACGGGCTCCTTCTGAACTGTCCGGCATTACGCATTCATACCGCTCACAAGCACCACCTGCACAGAGATTTGACCACACAGTCCCAAGTTTGAGTCACGTGATTATTGACGTGTTCTGTCGCTGATTCATTTTGAAACTCCTGATAATGCTGAAAACAAACACCTCGTTCCTGGAGGCGGCCATTTTGCTCTAAATCTATTGGTTGTACCCTGCTGACGTACAGTCTAATCACATGCCTTTGACCGGGCTGTGCGGGATTGACAGTGCTCTGCCAAATTTACAAGAATAAAGGCTTGGTTATGGTTCCATGTCGACGCAACGCAAGGAGGTTTACGGACTCATTACGTCCTTGTGAACCCTCTTTCTGTCAACCGCAAGGGCCTGACATGCGCCTCTTGTTAATTGTAACCATGCGTCGATGCGACATAGCATCAAGAGCTGTAATTGATCCGCTAACTATAATCCAGCGCAGAACCAAAACAGGTTCACCACTGCGTCGAAGCGAAGTGGAAGGCCGAGTTCCGTGAAGGCTCAATTATTAGGTGAGTGCTGCATGCAGCGCTCACCGCATTTTCTGCAGGAAATGCATTTTCTAGTTATTATTAATGTTGATTTTTATGTGGACAAAGCAATTACATTGGACTAACCAGATGCATTGTTTGAGTGTTATAGCACATGTGCCAATTCGCAACACTTCCACGTCCACAGGTCGACGCAGTTAGTGGTAACACGTCAACATAACGCAATGACCACGACGCAGTCCTGAATCTGTTTTGGTTCGGGTTCTAGTGAGCGGACGAATCAGGTAACAATTTTTGGGAAGTGCACATCAGGCCCTTGAGATGGACGCAAGGAGGGTCCACAAGGACGTAATGGGTCCGTGAACCCCCTTGCGTTGCGTCGACGTGGAACCATAACTCAGCCTTTAGTGACCAACAACGTGCGTTGCATTGGTCCCTGTGTTGGTCGCTTGGCTTGCTGCTTTTGGTCACTATGTTGGCTTGCTAGTTGCGACGCTTTTATGGTCGCAGCGCTTTCTAGTCAGCCAGCCAGCCGCCAGCCAAATGCTACCAGTCAGCAGCCAGGCAGCCGACACCAGCCAGGCATCGCAGCCGTCATAACGTCCTATAATTATCTTACTATCATACTTAATCATACTAAAATGTTCAAATGAAAGAGGCAGATTGCATCAATAAATTGGACTAAAAGAACATAAACAAATCTGACTTCGGGATCGAACAGGCAACATCTTGATTTTGGTGGGAGCCTCTCTACCCCTTCCGCCATTGTCCCCACGCTGTTGATTGTGGTTTTACTCATATAAAACTATATGACGCTACAACTAAAAACTTTGTACATTATGTATCATAGTAAACTTCATGACATTTAACAAAAGAAATAGGCTATATTTAATATATACAATAGATTATTTGAATACACCGCAAAATACAACTCATAGATTTTATTGATACTGATGAAGCAACAATTACACAATTTTTAACTGTACTTCAGTAGAAACATTAAAATAATATTAGCAGAAAAGAGCTGTAAGTAGCTTTCACTAGAGGCTGGCTTTCTGGTACTTGAACTGTCGCAAAATACATTAATAATGTAAAATAACGACCTCCCACAGACTTTGAGGGACCAAGCCAGCCAGCCAACACAGCGACCAAAAGCAGCCAGCCAAGCGACTAACACAGCAACCAATGCAACGTACATCGTGACGCACGTCGTTGGTCTCTCACGGAGCTCGACTTCCTCCCCGCTTGTTATTCTTGTCAATTTTGGAGCACTGTCAATCCCGCACAGCCAAATCTGCAAATCATGTTTGCAGATGTTTGAGATATTTGTTCAGGTTATCATACAATTTTTCAAAGTTACAAAACCTTTTTTACAACGTGTCGAATTTTTAAACACAGATTGACAGGCCATTGAATCATTTTTTTCAGGTTTGAATTATGACAGGATTTTAATCCCATAATTTGTTCTCCTGTACTTCTAGTCTAGTTGTCACCAGCAGACTTGTACTCATGTCCTTCTAGCCTAGTTGTCACCAGCAGGTACGTATGCACCTTCTCTGCGTGATTGACAACTTGGTTGTTGTAGGCCATGATTGCGATGACCTCGGGTTCGAAGCGGCTGATGTCGGCCGAGGTGTAGTAGCTGTCTCCTAGGAGGGGCAACGCCCCCGCGCTGCTGGGCTGACGGCCCAGAACAGCGCCCCCTGTAGGCCCTAGATATACCAGCCCAATGATACAACTGTAGTGAGTGTTACATAATTCACCTACAGTATTTTGTTATGTGTTGTTCTTTACACTGTGTTAGGCATGTCTTTTACTGTCTCTGTGTTTCAGGGATCGCTGTCCCTTTAAGGATTACGAGCTTCTCATGACGCGGAGCCCGATGCGGCATATGTTCTCTTGCAGCACGTTTTGATTCCTGTTTTCTAAAACTAAATAAACGAGTCACACAACTGTGTGCTCAACGTGCGAAATTGTATCCTTCATTTAATGCAATTTCCACACAACACTACATTCTATATGTTGACCAAGATAACACTGCATTCTATATGTTAACCAAGATATCACTGCATTCTCTATGTTAAACAAGATAACATTGCATTCTCTATGTGAACCAAGATATCACTGCATTCTATATGTTTTCCAAGACAACACTGCATTTCCCAACAGAATACAAATGTGAAACTCAAGGAAAGCCACCAGAGGTATAAATGTACTTTGTTTCAGATGTGGGATGTAATGTAAAATACTTCAAACTCACATTTTTGGACTTATTGCCTTCTTATGGTCGGTGAATTTGCCTGCTAATTGCCTGCATGTGTTGAATGGATTTTATTTTATTGTCAGACAACACACAACCCATAAAGACAAGAGAGCACAAGCTTCTTGGGTTTGATACACACTCACACACACACAACACACACACACACACACACACACACACACACACACACACACACACACACACACACACACACACAGAAATAAACCACCAACAATATAATATAATCCTCAGTAATATGTGCCTCTGGGTTTGGAGGATGTGTGGGGTTTCATGCAGAGCAAGCTTCCTTTTCTCCACCCTCACGCGCCTCACACACCAACCTCCTCAACGTCTCATCTTTATGCAGCTCACTACAGCAGCTCCAACAATGGAGACCATGTCTGCCGCCCTGTTACCATTACCTCATTACCACTTATGGTCCTCACTATCCTCACCTCGGTGTGTGTGTGTGTGTGTGTGTGTATGAGCCTTTCTTTTACGCTCTGCCAGCCTCTTGTTCTCAAGGGCAACTTAGATGTTATGAGGTCCTATTCACAACGTTATAATGTCTCTCTCTGTATTTGACCGTTGGTCATAGTCTCTCCTCCCCCCCTCTACCTCGATCCATCCATCAGGCCTGGTCAGTTCAGTGTGGTCCTCACCCCCTCTCCCTCCCTGTACCTCATCAGGCCTGGTCAGTTCAGTGTGGTCCTCTCCCCCTCTCCCTCCCTGTACCTCATCAGGCCTGGTCAGTTCAGTGTGGTCCTCACCCCCTCTCCCTCCCTGTACCTCATCAGGCCTGGTCTGTTCAGTGTGGTCCTCACCCCCTCTCCCTCCCTGTACCTCATCAGGCCTGGTCAGTTCAGTGTGGTCCTCACCCCCTCTCCCTCCCTGTACCTCATCAGGCCTGGTCAGTTCAGTGTGGTCCTCACCCCCTCTCCCTCCCTGTACCTCATCAGGCCTGGTCTGTTCAGTGTGGTCCTCACCCCCTCTCCCTCGATGTACCTCATCAGGCCTGGTCAGTTCAGTGTGGTCCTCACCCCCTCTCCCTCCCTGTACCTCATCAGGCCTGGTCAGTTCAGTGTGGTCCTCAGCCCCTCTCCCTCCCTGTACCTCATCAGGCCTGGTCTGCATGGTCTGAGGAGAACCTTCTGTCCTGTGTCTCAGTGTGCAGTGGGCCTACCGGTGTAAGCAAGGACAGAGGTCCTGCTTGGCCTGCGGAAGTCGGCCAGGTAGTGGGGTCCCACGCCAGGGGGGGTGGTCTTGGCCCAGGAAGGAGGAGGGCTCGCAGGAGTCAGGCCCTGGGGTTCGGAAGGAGCTCACTCACTCACTCACTCAGACCAAGGGAGCGCAGATAAGCCTGGAGACCATGAGTGTGTATTTGTGTCTGTCTGTCTGTGTGTGTGTGTGTGTGTGTGTGTGTGTGTGTGAGAGAAAGGGTGTGTGGGTTAATGTGTGTCTTTTTGTCTGTCTGATTGTTTGTGTGAGAAAGAGGGTGTGTGGGGGGGGGGGTTTGTGTGTGTGGGTTTGTTTATGTAGGATGGTATGTAGGGAGTAGGCCAGCACCCAGGCCAGCCCTAGATTAGCCGTACATTTAATGCCTCATCAATAATGCAGCAGCGATAGGGCTGTTGCTTATTTACCAATGGAATAATAGATACGCTTTAAAGTTCAAATCTGAAAATGGAACGTGCTCCGGGAAGAAGGAGATGCCTAAGCCCGACCCTTAAAACCTCTTGTTTCCATTGGCCCTGACCGCCGGGAGACCTGGTGGCCTCACACCTCCACTTAAGACCTCTAATTGTTGTGACATTTGCAGCGTGTCACCAGCCCAGTGTCAGCCCAGTGACATTCATATTCATACAGAAGATTCTTCTGGTGAATGTGTGTGTCCTAAGTGTTCAATGTCTTTTGTGTGTATGTGTAACTGGTAAGGTTACACACAAACACATTGTGAAGGAAGATTTGAGGTAGAAAGAACTGTTCCAGAATGTCTAAAGAGGATAATAACTCAAATACAACAGCCCTGCTGATGGTCAAGTTGGAACGCCAAAGGATAGCCCTGTTAAGATGTGTGGCGTTGTAGCCGCCACACCGCCGTTCACCTCCAGCCCCAACCCTGAACCTTTGGTTGTTTCACCACAGGTTAGTGTTAAACATTGATGTGGGTTAGGAAAGCATTTCCTTTAAATGCTTGATATGTACGCTTCACGCATTACAATATCTAAAAGTGACCAAACCTGTTATATATTTTATTGAGTTGACTACTTACATTATTCCAAATGTTTCCAACAATGTCGAAACTCAGAGAAATCTGTACTTTTATCTATGATAACTGTCTGGGCAACTTTGTTGAGTCTTAACGGCATCATCTGCCCTTTAACCCCTAACCTCCGGAAAATACAGGAAACACAAGGAGTGAGGAAGGAAGTCGGTGAACTAGGTAGCTATCCACGCTGTTGTTTTATCATTCTATTGTTTTTATTGCTCACTCGTGATGGAACATGATTATTCTTGCTTCTGTTGCCATAAAAATAGTAAAAATAGTAAAATAGATGAAAAATAAAGGCAAAGTTAAAAAAGCATTTTAGAAAGTGCAGTGTATGTAAGATCAGATCATGTATCTCTCTGTTATCAGATCAACAGTGTCTCTGGTATCAGATCATGAAGCTCTCTCTTGTATCAGAACAACAGTCTCAATCAGATTCTTCACATTCATACAGCGTTTAGTCTGTGATTATGCAGAAAGCTGAAGCAAACATAAAAGTCTTCAGTCTTGTTTTAAAGTGATCAAGTTTAGGGCAAGTCTTAAATCCTCAGGCAGTTTATTGCATCTATTTGTTGCATAGTAACTGCTTTCCTATGTTTCGTGTTTACTCTGGGGATAATTAACAGATTGGTCTCAGAAGATCTTGGTGGTCTAGAAGGCATATGCAGTGGAAGCATATCAGTTAAATATTTTGTCCCTAAACCATGTAGGGATTTATAGGTTAGCAAAATGATTTTAAAATCAATTCTCTGACAGAAAGGGAGCCAATGTAACAACATTGGTTGCATTGGTTACATTTTTTGGTCATTGTTAGAGCTCTAGCAGCAGCATTCTGAACAAGCTGTAGTTGCCTGAGAGGTTCTTTTGGGAGACCTGTAAGGAGACATTGCAGTTATCAAGCTTACTAGTGATAAAGGCATGTACAAGTTTTTGTAAGTCTTCGGTGGACATGAGTCTTGCTACGTTTTTAAGGGGATAATATTATGCAGATCTTGTAACTGATTTAATGTGACTTTCGAAATGTAAATGAATCCATGATAACCCCTAGATTTCTGTGAAGGTGTTGTGTTACTTTAAGCCTTTCTGTTTTAGCACCAACTACAATTATCTCGGTTTTGTCCTAATTTAGTTGAAGGAAATTTCGGCACATCCAGTCTTTGACTTGCTCAATGCACTGGCACAACAGATCTATGGCCCGAAGGTCATTTGGTAATAGCGATACATAGATTTGCGTATCATCAGCATAGCAATGATGGTCAATATTGTTATTTTGCATGATTTACCTTAGTGGGAGAATGTAGATGTTGAATAAAGAGGGTCCTAAGTTCGAACCTTGTGGGACTCCACATGTCACGTTGGTTGATTCTGATACAAAGTCGCCAATGGAAACCAAGTAATTCCCATTTTGTAGGTAGGACCTAAACCAATTGCCAATGTGCCTAAAAAGCCCCAAGTTTTCTTATCCGTCCAAAAGCATTGTATGGTACAATGTCGGGGTCTGTAGTTGTTAATAAAAGAGTCATCTAGGCTCCACTTTTTTTAAAGTTTTTTAATAACTGCAGTTTTCAAGGCTTTTGGGAAATTGCCTGATTGGAGAGAGTTATTAACTATTGGCAATATGTCTATTGCTAGGCAGTCAAAAACATTCTTAAAGAAGTTGGCAGGTAAGTATCACGGCAACAGGTGGATGGCTTTAGTTGTGTTGCTGTTTCCAAAAGAGTTTTAGAGTCTATGACATTTGTTACGGTAGACATTTCAAATATTCACCGGAGAAAAACACACACAGCCGCCATCAACTCTTTGGTCGGGGAACTACTCGGACCGTTTTATTCTGCGCATGATCACATGACATTAAACAGTGCACCCAGGCACGCATGCTCATATAATCACGTCTATGTGTAGGCTATTTAACATGGCTTTGCACCTGCACTTATATTCAGTAATATACTTAACAACATTAAAGCATGTTATCATTGCCACGTTACTTTTGCCTGAACACGGTAATCCAAGATTCTTGTTTGAAGTGGAGATATTGATGGCGCGTCTGATGCCTTAAATTTTATTTTAGTATAAAATACTGCAAATTCATTGCATTTCTGCGTGAAATGGAGATCAGGTGGAATTTGTGTTGGGGGTTGGTCAGTCTGTCAACAGTTGCTAACAGGGTTTTTGCATTATTAGTATTGGTTTTAATGATATTGGAGAGCGTTGTTTCTCTAGCACTTTTTAAGTCTAAATTGTAGACACGTAGGCTCTCTTTACAGATGTCATGGTGAATATAACATTTTGTTTGACACCAGATGCATTCAACCTTCCTACATTATCTTCTGGGCTGTTGCAGAAGCAGCATTTCTCCAATGTGCCTTTTGCTTTCCAGAAATCGTTTTAACCTCATGAGGTGCAATGACATCTATGACTTTCAAAATTGTCAAATTAAAGTTTTCTACAAGATCATCAGTAGAACATGGGTTGAGAGGTGGTATCAAGGAGATGGCCTTTTTAAAAAAGTACATTAGAATGTTCATTGATATACCATTTTTTGACAGTATTTGATTTTGTCTATGTCGGGAATAAAAAATATATTAAAGATAACACAGAAGTGGTCTGACAGTGAAGGATCAGTCACAGAGATCATGAGAACTGAGGCCCTTTGTGATAACCAGCTCCAGAGTGTGCCCCTTAGCCTCTTTCACTTGTTGAGACAGTTCAAATGTGTCCAAAATGGTAAAAAGTTTTATTGCACACTTGTCATTCAAATCATCAGTAGGAAAAATGAAGTCACCAGTTATAACTAGACAGTCAAAGTCTGTGGAGATGCTAGACAATAATTCTGTAAAATCATTGAAAAAATAGTGTATAGGAGGGGTCTCAAACTCGCGGCCCGGGGGCCAATTGAGGCCCGCGGGATGATATTTTGTGGCCCCCTACTCAACATCAAAGTTAAGTATTAGTGCGGCCCGCACGTTGTTGTCAAACGCACCTTTATGCTGAGTGGCTGGCCACGCTTTTTTATCACTTGTGATAAGGTGACCAGAAGTCCCAGTTTTGCCGAGACAGTCCCAATTTTGAGTTTCGTGTCCTGAGTCCCGACAAAAGCCCAAGGACGCTAAAATGTCCCGGTTTCCACCAACCACTATGAAATGTCCCCTGTTGACAGCGATTACATAGCCAACGTTATCTAATTATAGCCCGATCATTAACTTATATTGGGTCAGTTGTGCTCCTTTTTTCTGTGGAATATTTGATGCGGCCCAGCCTGACCCAGACTCTACCGCCGGCGACCCCCAGGTAAGTTGAGTTTGAGACCCCTGGTGTATAGAGTATGTAGGTGGTGTAGTGTATGGCATCCCACGTTAGATGCGTGTTGATGTTCAGTCAGGCGCAGTGGTTGGTTACTGGAAGTGGAGTAATAATGCAGCATGTGAAACGGTCCTGGTGTTAATGTTATTAGTGTTAATACGGTTTAAAACACTACAAATGGCGATGAGGATTTAAAACGGAATGTTTTAATTTGCACAAACTGCTGAGGGTGAATGAAGTGAGGTTTGGTCCGTCAAGGGGAGAAAGGACAACAAAGCAAGCATGTCGTTGGGTTTACCGGTGGTCGGTCTATTTGATGCACTGAGTGAGTAGGCTAATGTCGGTGTTCGCTGGGAGAAGTGGATAAATAGTTTCAAACTCTATTTAGCCGCTTCAGGAATCCGCGAAGCATCGCGGAAAAGGGCTTCATTTAGCAGGACCCAACGTTCAGGACATATTCTTCACGTTGGAGAACACTGGAAAGGATGCAGACTACGACGGAGCGGTGAACTAATTAAATGCATGCTTCATGCCTTAGAAGAACATTCCATATGAGAGACATATGTTTAGACAAGTAGAACAAGCACAAGAGGAGTCTATGGACAGCTTTGTGAGCGGATTAAAGAAGATAGCAGCAATGTGTGAGTTTGGGGATAACGAGGATGGTTTTATCCGTGACCGAGTTATTGACAAGTGCATTTCAAACACGCGGCGCCGACGGCTATTGCGGGAGAAAGACCTTAAACTTCCAGGGCTCCTGGATATTGCACGGACAATGGAGGTAGCAGATCACCAGGCTGCAAGAATGGGAAAATTGACTGTCAATGCTGTGGAGAAGAGACCTGATAGAGGGAGGAGTCGGTAAGACCCAGAGTTAAGAATCTGGGTCTTAACGGTAAGACCCAGAGTCTCCACAACTCAGAATCAGTCACCACGTGATGAGCACAGAATGAAATGCTTCCGGTGTGGACGTGACGGTCATTTAAGTCGTGAGTGCACAGTGACAAAAAACAAAAAGTGCAATTACTGTGACAAAGAAGGACATTTTGCTGTAATGTGTAGAACGAAGAAAACACATAAAATAGTAGTAACGACCACAGACAATCCAGTGACAAAGAAGATGACTATGTATTGACAGTGATTGATAGTGTTGAGGATGGAACACTAACAGTACTGGTGAATGAGCAGCAAGTGGAAATGTTGATAGAATCAGGGGCTACATGTAATATCATGACTGAGACCAAGTTCGAACAACTGAAGTCAAAAATTGACATCATACTACAGTGCCCAGAGAAGCAAGTCTATCCATTCAGTTCAACAACACCACTACATGTGAAAGGGATTTTCGTGGCTGATTTTAGAGGAAATGGAAAATCTAAAACTGTCACTGCAAAAATCCAAGTGATTAAAGAAGCACGGATTTGTGTGCTGGGGAGAAAGACTGCTGTACAGTTGGGATTCCTTCATATCGGTCCTGTGAAACAAGTGAATAGTGTTCAACCAAAAGACACAGCAGTTTTCACAGCTGACTTGCAGGGGAAATACAAAGACTGTTTAATGGCCTAGGAAAACTGAAAGTTTTTCAGCTGGGGCTGCATTTGGACAGCAGTGTAAACAACTTGAGGAGATGGATGTCATCAAGAGAGTGAGTGGACCAACACCATGGGTTTCACCGCTTGTTGTTGTACATGGGAAGAAAGAGCCAAGACTGTGTGTGGACATGCGCAGAGCAAATGAGGCCATACTGCGTGAACGGTACCCTATACCCATCATAGATGAAATACTGGAGGACATGACGGGAGCCACAGTGTTTTCAAAGTTGGATTTGAAGTGGGGATATCATCAGATAGAACTGACACCTGAGTACAGGTCACTCACCACGTTTGTCTCACACACAGTGTTGTGGCGTTACAAGAGGCTGATGTTTGGAATATCATCCACACCTGAGATATATCAACACATCATCAGTGAAGTCCTACAAGGCATCCCTGGAGTGCACAACATATCAGATGACATCATCGTTTCAGGTGAGACCATTCAACTGCATGATGAAAGACTGCACCAAGTCCTGCAATGACTGCAAGAGAGACAGCTGACAGTCATCGGCAAAAAGAGCCCGTTCCGGATGTCACAGCTGGAATTTATGGGTCATGTACCGTCCAAAAATGGCATAGGAGCAGCTCAGTCAAAGATTGAGGCAGTGGAGAACACACGTCGGCCAACAAATGCGGCTGAGGTGAGGAGTTTCCTAGGGCTCGTTAACTACTGCAGGAGGTAGAAAAATATGAATCACAAATTTCTAGAATTGATATGCCATGATTTTTTTCTCACAAAATGTAATTTCTATTGCACACATGAACCATTTCCCCCCCCCCCCCAAAAAATGGCAGCACCAAACATAGTTTTTTGGCACCTCTAGCACGTTGCGTTTCATATGGCCCTTTATAACTGATGAAAGTGCAGTATCAAAAACGGAATGATTTATTTTGTACATATAGCAGCAGATTGTCTTTAATTGCTGGCCTTTCATAACTACTGAACCAACTCTAAACACCTGTAAATTAAGGCTTAAAAAAATAATAATAATAATAATTTGAATTAATTAAAAAATTAAATCCACAGAGGTGTGAATCGAGATCGCGATTTTTTGTGTGCAGGCCTAATCCAAACATTAGTCACCGGGAACTTCTAGCTGCAAAGCTAACTACATCTAGCTGGAAAGCTGAAACAATTAGCTGGGAAGCTATACCGAATCGGCTGCAAAGCTTCAATAGTAAAAACAACTGGCCAGTCTCCAAACTGCAGTTAAACCATGGCTTCTCCCCTTCCTAACACGAAGGATGAAAAGCCTGGACGGGTGTGCGTTTGCGGGAACCATATATCTGAGAAAGAAACCCACCTCACCTGCAACGAGTGCCTCGGGCTGAGACATGCCTGAGAAGCACTAGCTCCTATGGGTACCTGCGACCACTGCGCATGACTCCCAATGAAAAGTCTCCGGCGTCGGCTGGCTCGACATGTTAGCCTGACCGACGAAGACCCATTGCTGTCAGAGCCCCCCATTCCTAGCGGCCAGACTTAAGAAGCCACAGCGTGTGCAAGCACCGACTGGGGTGAAAAGATGGAACAAGAGGACCTAAGGGCGATGACTGAGTCTGAATGCCTAGAGGTCTGTGATGCCCATGATGAGCTTGACTCACTCGATTAGTCGGACGACGCAGTCCTGTTTGATGGTGCCGACCCGTTCCAACTAGTCGAAGAGACTAGATTACGAAGAACCCCGCGTGACCTAAGCACAGAGGGTGCGAGAGGCGATGACGACGGTTCCCCGGCTATCGGCACGAGCCTACACGATGTGTGCAGGCGAGCTGCCAACAAGCTGGACATCCCATGGCCCAGCGCTCCGCCCGAAAAGGCCGGTTATGGTACGAAGGCAAGCGTTTACCCCGGGTGAAAAGCGCGGAGAGACAACTTCTCCCCTTATTGCCCGAGTGTGTGGAAGAGGCTACCCGCACCAGGTCGAAGCCTTTATCATCCAAGTGCCCGATCCAGGGGGATCCACGCTGGAATGCGTAGCCATGGAGGAAAGAGGACTGTTCAGCCTGCCACTTGTGGAGCCGCTGGTCGCTCACCACCTCCACCCGGGTCAGAATGCCCTATCTACATCATCCGCACCGAGCTTCCCGTCGAAAACGGACGGTTTCCAGTCTTCTATGACCGACAAAGCATACAAGTCTGTGGCTTTTGGTGTGTGAGCTCTCAATGCATCATTCATGTTGATGGCATTTCAGGCTGAGCTACAGGACAAGATGGGAACTATGGGACAATATGTGTGTTGTGACTGACCTATGCCTCCGTCTTCACGATGCAAGCTTCGGGAAGGGCTATGGGCACTATGGTGGCGCAGGAGAGAGCACGTTGGCTCAATTTATTCAGCCTCTCTCACCACGAAAAGGTCCATCTCCTGGGAGTCACGGTAGATCCAAAGGGCTTGTTCGGGCCCGCTATGACCACCATGCAACGCCGCTGTGAGGAAAATAAACGGGAGGGTGAAGCTCTGCAGATCTGCATTCCCAGGAAGATGCAGTCGCCCTCCGCGCCGACTTCCCGGCCATCCTTTGCACAGGCGGTAGCGCGGCCTCCGCCGAACTACAGAATTCCGAGGCGTCCTGCCCCGCATCCCAGACCTCCAGCTCAACCTAAGGGCCAACAAACCAGCTGCACCAGTGGTTCAACAGTGGTGGTTTACAGTTACGAAACCCCTCCACTGTCAAAAGCACAAACGCGTTTACGCCAATAAAATTGTACCCCCTAGTGCATCCAGGCTGAGGGCCAAAGGCACTGCTTTTGAAAAGAAAATCAAATGTTGCAAAACAAAAGACAAATAATAAGCAATATAAGCTCTTTGTCGGAGCAGGCTATGAACAGGGGGAAGCAACGCTCCCTGCCACAAGTGTGCAGCGTTACTCCGCCTTTGGGACTAATGCCGGCAGTAGGCTCACTCGCACAGCGAATGCAGCACTGGTGGCCAATTGTGAAATCAGAGTGGATTTTGAAGACCATAGAAAAGGGTACAGAATCCAGTTCATGCATTCCCCTCCAAATTTCTTGAGAATAATACACTCGCAGGCAGTGGGGGAAGCGGCTCACTTTCTTGCAGCAGAGATAAAGTAATAATGGAGAAATGGAGAAACGCGCGATTCAAGTGGTTCCACCAGCTCAAGCTATGAGCGGGTTCTACTCTAAGGGGAAGGGGCATGAGACCTATATTGGATCTGAGAGCGTGGAATACATATCTCAGATGATACAGATTTCGGATGTTGACACATTCAGCACTGCTGAGGTTCGTACGCCCAGGGAATTGGTTCACCACCCTGGACCTAGCCGACGCATATTACCATATCCAAATCTACCCCCCGCACAGAAAGTATCTCAGATTTTCCTTTCAAGGGGTGATTTACGAGTTTTCAGTTCTTCCCTTCGGCCTGTCACTAATCCCACGTGTCTTTGTGAAATGCACAGAACCTGCGTTAGGTCCACTCAGTACGAAAGGGCTTCGTCTGGCAACCTTTATAGACAACTTTTTCCTGGCTGTGAGTTTAGCGCAGGATGCAGTTGCACATACAGAACACATGATGGCAAACTTGTCATCGCTGGGGTTCAGGTTCAACTAGAAGAAAAGTGTACTGACACCTTCTTAGTCAATAACTTTCAGCGGACTGTCTCTGGACTCAGGCACAATGAGGGCTTGACTAACTCCAGACAGAGTGAAAGCGATGCATGCATGTCTCACTTTGTTTCGCAGGGGAAATTATGTCACATTGAGATATTGCCACAGACTATTGGGTCTGATGGCGTCAGCCCTGGTGGCGGTTCCCCAGGCTGTATATGAGGGGTTTTCCACGCTGTGTGTCGAGACTCGGTCTGGACCAACGAATTTATGCACACCGCCGCATATTTATCCCAGTAGACTGCGCGCTGGCACTTCGCCAGTGGAAACATCTATATTTCCTTACACAGGGCGTGCAGCTTGGCATGATATGTGCGAGGAAAGTAGTTACCACCGATTGCGTCTCTATGGGGGTCGATCGGTGAACGGCCAATGGAGATCGGAACTGCACTCTGTTCACATCAATGCTCTCAAACTTATGGCAGTGTTCATAGCGCTGAGACATTTTCTACTGTATGTAACAGACACTCATGTTCTGGTAAGGACAGACAATACAACGGTAGTGGCCTACATCAACAAGCAGAGTGGTTTGCTGTTGAGAAAGTGCTGTTTCAACCTCCAGGGAAGGTGTCTGTCAGTCTGCTTTATGGTGTAATGGCTGGTACCTCTACTACTTACACACAGAGGATCCAAGGTGTGTGGGAGAAGGAATTATCAGTCAATATTGATGACGAGACATGGGTGGATATTTGGAGTTATGCTAAAATGATTTCCATCTGTACTCTGACAAAAGCAATCCAGTTAAAAATAATACATAGGATTCATATATCTCCTAACTGCAAGCATTCTTTCAACCCGGCACTTTCTCTCCTCTGTGTCTTAAATGTAAAATAGAAATAGGTACCCTAACTCATTGTCTATGGTCATGTCAGTAATTACGGAAATATTGGTCAGACATTTTAAGTGAAATAGAAAAAATATTTGGTATGGAATTAGAACTGGATCCAATGTGTTTGCTTTTAGGTCTCCCAAGTAGAAGTATACCTACTAAATCTGGCAAAAGGTTATACAACATTATAACTTTTGATGCTAGAAAAAACATATTGTTACAGTGGATTATTGATAAGAGCCCCTCTGTTAATGGTTGGTGGAAGGTTCTACTGGAGTTGATTCCTTTAGAATATCTCACAAATATTATGCATCACAAAGTGGACCAGTTTTACAAAATCTGGCAGCCCTATTTGAACTATCTTGGATCGGACTACTCTTTGATTATTGTACAAGGAGTCTGCTAAACCTGGATTCGTGAAATGTGACTTTTGATGGGCCTGAAATGTGAACTGTTTCCTGTGGCCTCAACTTAATCTCTGTTGACATGAGCTGTACTTTGTATTGTTTTATTTGTTTGTTTGTTTGTAAGTGTTGTTTGTATATATGTGGTGCTTGTTTGTATTGTTCTTGTTGAAAATAAGAAAAGCCAATAAATATATCGTTAAAAAAAGAGAGAAGCTATACAATCATGTATTCTAGAAATTAGCCTATTTGAATTAAACGGGGACTCTAGCATTTCATCTAAGCCTGGCACTGAGGAGACATTTGGAAAGTTGGGGTCATGACACATAAGGAAATGGCATGCTTGAAAATATCTAAATAAGCTAGATCGGGGAATTTGTGTGATAAGATGTCAAAGCTTGCGAATACACGGTTTATGTACATATCTTTGAACTTAGAAATGCCTAGTCTGCGCCAAAGAGAGAATTGAGTATCTAATTTAGTTGGGAGGAAGAGGTGGTTATTGCATATAGGACTTAAGCTAAGAATATGTTTAAAACCACCGTCTCATTTGAAACCAGAGGGTTATTCCAACAAAGTCGCTAACGAAAGCGGCGCTTAGTTGATTAAGCCCGGTTAGAACTAACGCCAACTTCAACTTGAGCCTAAAGCCATTCCATCAACGTAGTTCAGCCACGCCTTGCTCAGGCTAGTTTAAGCCAGGCTTATGTTATCTTGGATTACACACGCTCACGAGATATATAACCAGCCCAGAACCGTGAATGTCAAATCATGGATCAAATGTTCGAAAAGGACTGAGCTGGATCTTTTCCAGAGGCGAACAGAAGCTGGTTGTGGAGCGCTATGAGGAGTAAAAGCGTATAATAAATCAAAAAGGGAACAGCGTAACCATTAATAAAAACAGGAAGGCCGCCTGGCAATAAAATCGCAGATCTTTTGAATGAATACGTAGTATTAAGCGTAACATATTTAAATCAAATTTTGTCCGTAGATTTATATTCAGGGAGATAGTCTTGAGGTAAGGCGTCGGACTTGCATCCGCTCATCCGGGGTTCAATCCTCACCTAATTAGTAATTTAAGAAGGATTACTAGAGAAATGAAACAACTTTTCATGCCTTTTATTTTCCATTTCTTTGAATATTCTAAATTGACTAACCATAGTATTTAGCTCAACAGAGGTGGTCTCGGCTGCCTGCCGAGAAACTCATCTGAATGGAATTTATGTGGCTGACAATTTCCCATGCAGCAGTGTCTTCATTTCACTATCAGTAACATTAATATTAACATTAACTTTACCATGGGTTATGGAAGTTATATTTCGCCCAAATAACAGGTCAAATGCCAGACCACTCACCCAACTGCAAGTTCACAAAATTGACTAAATACATAGAATTAGATAAAAAATTGTTAAGAAAATCTCCATGATAACACTAGATAGCAATTAATTGTATTATTTTATTTGCATAATTTAATCTTAGACCCTTAGTGAAAATATACGCTGTTTTTACTTCATATATGTACATTTCTGACAAAATCATGAGGAGTAGGCTTGGCAGAACCTTCTGATGGTACACTTGTTTCCGACAGATGGACTTATCTGAAACACCGCTCAAGTAAGCCTGACAGTTAGTCTGGTACCAACCAGGTTAATTTGGTCGGAAAAATGGCCATGGTTACTTAGTGGAGATTGCCTTAAGCCACATTAATGGAACGCAACTCTAGCTGAAAGTAGCAAGGCTTGGCGAAATAAGCCTGGCTTTGCCTTTAGCTTGGTTGATGGAATACCCCTCAGATAATGACAATTGGGTTGTTTGTGAACTGGTAAATAGATACGGGGAGACTGGAAGTGACCAGGGGTCTCATTTATAAAATCGTGTGTGGGATCGTTACTAAAAGTGTATGTACGCCCAAAAGCCGAGTTTTGCGTGCGCCAAAAAATATTCTGACATATAAAACCCTGCGTACGCACACCTGTAAGCAATCTTTGCTTTATAAATCACAAAGTGCCTACAGGTGTGCACAGCTGAATCAGCTTCACGTTTCGCCCTGTACACGTCCCTTTTTAACATAAATGGTCAATGCAAACGACCTCATGAATGCGATCTGCATATAAAAAAGACTCAGATGCAAGTATTATGTCTTGTCTGAAACAAAGGCAGAAGGACTGAGAAAAGCAAAAAAGAAAGTGAAGAGATTGAAGTGGAGACACTTGTGGGTGAGGTGGAGGCCCGAAAAGTAGTTTTGTTCAGCGCACAGTCCCAGAATTAAAAAAGAAGTGGTCTGACATAAAGGTACATATTTTTATTTCCTCACGCACAGCACATGTTTATAATTTATTGCTCAAATGTTACTGATCGTATAGTAAAGATCGTTAATTAGAGGTGGATGCAAAGCGGAGGCTGTCCTCACACCGCCAGAGCATGACTGCAATTGAGGGGGGAACCAGTACTCCTGACCTAATACCAATTGACACCATAGTAGCATCCATAATTGGCACCGCAAGCGTTAGTGGCATTGTGTCCGAAAGGGAAGGAGACACTGACAACACAGAAGAACAAAGTAAAGCTGATTTCTGTTTTTTATAGATTTTTTTTTATTATTATTGATCATGTATAGTGCAAGCTATTTTGCTTGTGCGTCATCCAGAGTCAGCGGTCGGTGGGGAGGAGGATGATGATGCCGGCGAGGGGCCCTCGACCGCAGGTCATCCGGCTGCCCCCACTCCAAGCACCACGCGTCAGTCAGCTGGTCGGGTGCTCACAGACACAGTTCTGCAGCTACAGAGGGAAACAATAGATGCAGTCAACAACTTGACAGAGGAGATGAGGCAGATTTGAAATGTTATCACCGAAATTGCCATAATATTAAATGATACTGTGAAAAAATGAACCTTAAGTTGTCTTAATTTCATAAACGCTGCATGACACCCGCACGTACTCTTGCACCCTGTTGAAATCCCACTTGCCTCGGAGGGGGCTCGGCCTCTGGGTCATGCTCGGGGGGAGGGAGGTCGGGGGGGAGAGGGATGCCGTTCCTCTGGGCAAAATTGTGCAGCACGCCGCAGGCTCTTATAATGCGGCACACTTTGGCAGGCTGGTATAAAAGCCTCCCCCCCGACGCATCCAGAGCGCGCCACCGGCACTTCAGGAGGCCGATGGCGCGCTCCACCATTGACCGAGCACCGAGGGCATGGACGTCATTGTACCTATGTTCCTCTGCGCTGTGCGCGTTCAAAACCGGGATGAGGAGCCAGCTTCTCAGGGGGTATCCACTGTCACCTGCAAAGCAGACAATCATTAGTTATGTCAAGAACCACAATGTTACATTTTTCCTCTCTTTAAAACTCACCTAGAAGCCAGCGATCCCGAGCCTGCCTGTAGTCTGTTCCCTACACTACTGTGTGTCAGAATAAAGGAATCATGTGTTGCACCAGGCCAACGTGCCACTATGTTTGTTAAGATCATATGGGCATCACATGTAACTTGAACATTAATAGGGTGCACGTGCTTTCAGTTGTCGTAAACAAACTCATTTTCAGATGGAGCCCGTATAGCAATATCAGTGCAGTCAATTGCGCCAATTACGTTTGGGAAACCAGACATTGCTGCAAATTGCCTTTTAATCTCGGCCTGTTCTTCCACTGTGTAGGGAAACCTTATGTATCGACTGCCCATACGTATGATGCTATTCAACACGCTAGGCATTATGGCACTGAGGGATGGCTGTGATATACCGGATCTACAGGGTGAAAAACAAAAAAACAAAATCAAGCCAATTATCCTTAAATGTGAAATCAGGTTCTAAGATGTAGCTATATGAAACACTTACCTGTCTACCAATTCCCGTTGGAAACAGCCAGTTACCAAGAACCCCAAAGTGGTGAGGACTTGCGTCTGCACCGGGATAGCGTGGTTCCTACGTGTTGCACTTTCCAATGCTGGACCCAGTTCAGCACATAGATCCAAGAGCATAGCTCTAGGGAATCTAAAATGGCTCATTAGCCAGTCATCATCATGGGCCAATAAATCGTTGTGGTCCCTGAAGACCCTCTCCCTCCGAATCCTGCCATTTGCATGGTCCTCCAGCAGTGCCAGCAGTGCCATGGTGCAGCATTACGCACGGGGCTCACCGCTGTATTTATAGGATTACAGTAATAAGGCTGACCGAGAGCACCTTGGATAATCAGTTTGTAATCGCTCACGTAAAACGTTCTTGAACATAACCCCTTTTTTTTCACCCCTGATTTGTCATGAAAAGCATCAAGAGGAACGAACAATAATATAACGATTGTGCTGAGAAGTATGTGGCTTGGTTTTTCACACTTGGGATTGAATTGACATTTGATTATGTGTTTACAGTGTCACATAAAAATATGATGTTATTGACACATGTTGGACAGATGCTTTATTCCATGTAGTCGCGCCATCCTCTCCTCCTCCTGCGCTCCGGGAGTGGACAGTATGGAGTCACGGGATTAAATATAGAGAATTTTGATTTTGAATTTTCATTTCGATTTTAAGGAGATGTTTCTTGAGTAATAACTGAGAAATAACACAGTTGACTTAAATCATTCTGATTACATAGATTTAACGCATGATACGCGTTGAAATTAAACTTATGAAGGGTGACGATAAAGCATAATTGTTCTTCTCACTCTACATTTCTTCAGTCTGACTTCAGTTCACCACCACACCGTCTGTGTAGCCAATTCTCCTTTTCATCCAAACCATGCATACGCATGGGTCAGAGTTTGCTTAGGGCTGCGCACATTCTCCCGTCAAGTTTGTTTTTTATAGATCACAACCTTGGCGTGGAAAGTCACGTCTGCCACTTTCAACCCCGTTTTGTGAGTACGCAACGGTTATAAATGAGACCCTAGACCCGTGAGCCGTCAGCACTGTCATTCCGTAGCACTATCATTCCGTAGCACTTCTATTTTTGACGCGAGCCGTTGCTGAACCGCGTCAATTTCAACAGAGCAGATCGAGCCGGGCAGGAAGTGAAAAAGTAAAAGCCATAGAGCATCCGGTCAATTTTCTAAATAAAACACAATATTCAGCTCATGTAGCCTATCACAACTTCACATCAACATTACGTCATGACCGGTGGCACCAGGTCAGCAGTCAATCAATCAAAGGGTCTCAGAGGGTCGGCAACATGGACAACGAGAGACTGATTGTTGAAGTGGAGCAACATAAAATAATTTATGAAATAAATCATCCTTTTTATAAGGACAATGTCAGAAAGGACAAAGCCTGGCATTTAATTGCAGTAGTTTTGGGAGTGGAAGGTGAGTACATTAGGTTTAGGTATAGGATTATCGCATGATCTCGTGATCTCGCATGAATACGGCTGGCTCGCAAGGCAGCGCTACGCTGCCGTTACGCACCCGGTGGGGATTGACGCAGGGCAGAGTTCGCAGCCGTTCCGCGGCGCAGCCGTTACGCGGCGCGTACGTCCCCGGTGGAAATCAGGCGTTATGCTCAGATTGAAAAGGAACTCTTGGCCATAGTGTTTGCACTGAAGAAGTTTCATCAATATGTGTATGGTACCAAAGTTAAAGTCCAGTCTGATCACAAGCCCCCCTCGAGGCTATAATTACCAAGTCTATCGGCGCCTGCACGCCTGCAAAGAATGCTCCTCCAGATACAAAAGTATGACATTGCTATCACCTATACCCCTGGCAAGCAGATGGCTGTGGCTGACTCGCTTTCCAGGGCTGTCCAACAACCGATGGCCGCACAGGAGAATGCTGATTTGGGGGAAGAGAAGGTGATATACAACATCAGCCAGACAGAGGCGGTAGAAAGACTGAGAAAGACTACGGAGAAAGGCAACGGAGAAAGACTGTGAGATGCAGACATTGATGGATCTGCATAAACAGGGTTGGCCGGAAAGGAAGAAAAGCTTGCCATTAGAAGCACAACCATATTGGCATGCCAAGAACAACATTTACGTCAACGATGGACTAATCATGGTCAACCTATGCATGATAATCCCCAGGGGCCTGAGATGCGAGGCGGCTACACACTGCACACCAGGGCACCCAGCGCTCCCTGGCACATGCCAGAGCCCTAATGTACTGGCCTGGCCTCACTGACGATGTCAAGATGATGGTTGAATCATGTCCTCCTTGTCAAGAAAAGATACCTGACAACCAGAAGAAGCCCCTCCTTCCCCACGCGGTGCCTGACACACCATGGACTAAAATAGCAGCTGACATTTTTGAGTTCTGCCGTGTTCTTGAAGAAAGTAGTCCAAACCGGATCGCTTTTAACTCACTTTATTTGTTAAAGTATTTCGGTATGGTAACGCTGAAGCAAAATGAGGGGAATTGTATTCAACACGTGCGTGGAGCGACGCACAGCTGACCTATTAATAACGGCGTTACCAACGGGGCTGCCATGCGTTTCTGACCTCATCTGGCTCCCGCTCTGTGTTTGTATCAAGTAGGCGTGGCCTATGTGACGTATTGGCTCCGGCTTCCTCATCTGTCTAAAGATGCTGCCTTCTGTGGCTGGAGTAGTCATTACAGCTTATATGTTTGATCCTGCTTCTGTTGGGGCAAAATAACCTGCTGAGCACATCACATGTACATTATAAATATAGCTAACTCCTACCCTAGCTTAATGAGCACATCACATGGCAGTCACCTTATAATATAGTCAACTTTTAACACATAACATATACATGAGAATATAGTCAGGTCAGGGCCGGAGCCAGGGCCCCATATCTCCTCCCGGCAGATGGTAGACACTCAGACAATGCACCAGTCATCCTCAAGAACGGGAGGACCACAACAGGTGATGCTCTGAAGCTCTCCCCCGTAAGGAGGAACACAAGAAGATATACATGCATACATTAGTGCCTGGGAACCAAGATCAAGTAAAAACACACAGAACCACACACATCTCAAACGCACACACCTCATCACGAGGAGATACAGCATAAGACTGTATCACTCTGAGACTCTTCACCTTCTTCCGAAGCAGACCTTCCACGGAGGCGAAGCTCCGGACGAACCATCAGCGCTGATTAGGGACTTAGACATATTCGATTTCTCACGCTTATGACTCTGTATAACCGTTGCCACTTTACTTAATAAATCCAAGGTCCTCGTGCCGATAGACTTTATTACCTCTCCGTCTCATTTCATCTGGTCCAGTAACTAGACAGACCGTTTTTCCCAACACTTCCTTGTGGCTATGTGGGGGTAATGCAGCTTATGTGTTTGATCCTGCTCCCTTGTGGCTATGTGGGGGTAGCTTATGTGCTTAAATTACATAACAATTCCAAGGACGCTCCTTTTAGCTTATAGTGGATTACTTTTCCAAATATCCAGAGGTTCTGAGGATGCCTGACAAGACGTCAGGTACAGCCATAGCCAAGTTGAAGGGTGTTTTTGCAAGGCACGGTATTCTGACTGAGCTGATAGCAGATCATGTACCCTTTGTTAGTGCTGAGATGGCCCAGTTTGCAAAAGTATGGGGCTTAAAGATAACACACTCCAGCCCAGCCTACCCTCAGTCCAACGGGTTGTCTGAGCGAACCATACAGTCAGTGAAGAACATGCTTAAAGCCACAACACAGACAGGTATTGACCCTCACCTGGCCCTCCTGCACTTGAGAAACACTCCAATCACAGGGCTAAAATATTCCCCTGCATAGCTGCTTATGGGACATGTTCTCCGCTCTGATCTCCCTGCGAGCACAGCAATCCTGTTTGCTGGATCCGGGTCACTGCTCGTGTGGTTGACCGGCCGGCTCGTAGAGCAGTTTTAACATGTTTTCTGTTTTGTCTTGCCAACCGAGTGTACTCAGTAAATGCAACCGTGTGCTTAATACTTTTTAAAGAACTGTTTGGTCTGTTTTGCTGACCAGCAAAACCAGCCACCAGCTTACCCATTAGCGCTAGCACCAGCTACTGCTAATGCTACTACAAGCTTGTTACTTCGCCGTGTTCGGAATACCCTCCGTTACATGGATACCCAATGACTTCTTTGAGCACTACTGCTGCTTCTATTTCTGCTCCTACGGGATTTAGTCCACAGTTATGGCCTGATCTCCCTGATGTCCAGCAGATCACCTACCCCAGAGATGTCCTGCTATAGCTCAGATTTAATCACCATCTCACCACCACCACCACAGACTTGTTTCTCGAGGAAATACTCCAGAATAATTAATCTCACCCCAGCAACTCCACACACCACAAACACAAGGTAACCAGAAGGGGGAAGAAGAAGGGTGGAATAAGAGCCAGACTGAAGCAGGAGGCATGTAAACAACGGCCGCTCCCCCCTGTGATACTTGCTAACGTGCGCTCGCTCCGGAACAAGCTAGAAGAGCTGCAAGCTAACGAAAAACACCTGCATGAATATAGGACGTTCTGGCACTTATGGAAACCTGGCTGAACAACAATGAAAGTGATAACATGCCGCACATTGATGGCTTCGCTCCCCCAATAAGACTGGACAGAGACAGTGAGCTCACTGGGAAACAACATGGCGGCAGCATTTGTCTTTACGTGAGCTCACGCTGCTGCTCGACGGCTGTGGTAAGAGAGAAATTGTGCAACACTAACATTGAAGTCTTGGCTGTCTCCCTTCGCCCCTTCTACTTACCCAGGGAATTCCCACAGCTCTTTTTAATACTGGTGTACATCCATCCCAAAGCTAATACTGCAGCTGCCACTGAAAATATCACAAGATCACTGAACAGACTGGAACGTATCTCACCAGACTCACTGCTTCCCTGGAAAAGCCCTTAAAGGTTTTCACCAATATGTTACATGCAGCACCCGCTTGGGGAAGACGCTAGACAAATGCTACGGGTCACTTCCAGAGGCATACAGGTCGGTTGCACTCCCACCTTTGGGCTCCGCTGACCAATACTGTTCAGCTCATCCCGGCATACATTCCCATTATAACGAGGGTTAAGACGGTCACTAGGAACATCAAGCATTGGACTTATGACAGCATCCTAGCTCTCCAAGGATGTTTTGAGTCCATAGACTGGAGTAACCTTTCAACCCCCTCCGACAACCTCAATGAGGAAGTGGACACTGTCTCCTCTTATGTTTTATTCTGTTAGGACAGCATTATTCCCTCCAAAACTTTCACTATCTTCCCAAACAATAAACCCTGGGTTACCAAGGAGCTCAAAGCATCCTCAACAAAAAAAAGAGGGTATTTTTCACTGGCGCCGAATCTGAGAAGAAAGAGGTCAACAAAAAAGTTAAGCGTGTCATTAAATCAGCCAAGCTGAAATACAAACAAAAAGTGGAGGAAAAATTCCCATAGGGGAACCTCCACTCAGCTTGGCAGGGCCTAAAAAACATGGGTGCTGTGAACATCGCCACCACCAGCCGAAATACCATCCAGGTGGACGGTAGCAGCCAGGCATCTCTTCCCAATGACCTCAAAACCTTCCACACCAGATTCGGGAAAGACAACGCCACCCAGCTAGAAGAGATCAGGACTACACTTCAACCCAGCAGCTGTGCACTCACCTTCAACACAGTAGACGTGGTGAGAGCCCTGAGGAGGACTAAACAAAACCAGCTCACCTGGCCCGGACAACATCAGTGGCCGTGTTCTAAGGTACTGTGCTGAACAGTTAGGAGAAGTGTTCCAGACCCTCTTCCAAAGATCCTTCGACAGCTGTACAGTTCCCCAGATGTGGAAACACTCAACAGTCATCCCCATCCCTAAGAAGAGTAGCAACAAAGTACTCAACGACTTCAGACCTGAGGCCCTCACCTCCCTCGTGATGAAAGCTATGGAGAATAGTAAAAGAACACATCATCGGAGTAACAAACTCTCTGATCGACCCACTCCAATTTGCATATTACACTAGCAGAGGCGTTGATGATGCCAAAATATTCATCCTGGACACTGTACACAGACAATACCAAACAAAACTAACAAAATCCTCAGTCAGACTGCTGTTTGCGGATTTCTCCTCCGCATTTAACACCCTTCAGCCTCACATCCTGGCTAACAAACTCTCCTCCCGCTTTCACCTGGAAGACCAGCTCATCCTGTGGTTACTGGACTTCCTAACCCACAGATCACAGAGAAAGCTGGTCAACAACAGCTTCTCTGACTTACACCACACCTCCACTGGCTCTCCTCAGGGCTGTGTCCTCTCCCCACTGCTTTTCATCCTCTACACCGATAACTGCTGATCAACACAGCCAAACTCTCACCTGGTAAAATATACTGACGACACAGTCCTCCTGTCTCTGCTATCAGGCCCCTCACAGCAATATGGATCAGCTCTCCAGGAGATTGGTGCAACAGCGCTTGTCTGGAGCTGAACATTAATAAAACCAAGGTGATGGTGGTGAACTTTTCCGACAAGCAGAGGGCGCTGGCTACAGCAGTCACCACCACAATCCATGGGGAGCCTGTTGAACTTGTGGAGGAGTACAAATATTTTGGTACGATCTTCGACAGTTTGCTGAAATCCTCCTCCAACACGAGGAGATTCTCAAGAAATGTCACCAGAGGCAGTACCTTCTGACGAAGCTCAATTCCTTTGGAGTAAATAAGATCATCCTCCGAACTTTTTACTACTCCTTCATCGAGAGCATCATCACCTTCTCCATAACCTGCTGGTTCCACTCAACCACCTTCCAAAACAGAAACCGCTTGCAGAGGACTGCCACTGTATGTTCCAAATTCATTGGATTACCCCTCAGGACTCTGTCTGCCGTGTATGAACATTTAACATGCAAGTTAGCGAACCGTATCATGCAGGACCCTTCACACTCCCTCTTCTCATCGTTCGAGTGGCTCCCATCGGGTCGCCGGCTTCGCTGCCCTGCCTGCAGTACACAGAGAAGGGCTACCTTTGTGCCAAGGGCTGTCACGCTCCTCAACTCAAAGCCCCCCTCCATACATGCACACACACACAGACACACACACACACACACACTGACATTCCACATTTGTGCACACTTGCACATAACACTCCATATAAAGTGGACTTTGCTGTAAACTTTGCTGTGAACCATAGATATATACATATATGTATCTTGAAATATTGCAATCTATATCTACCTCATTGCACATTTGCACATTTTATGTACATTCTTGGCATATATCTGTTTTTGTTTTTATATTGTCCATAACTTATTTATCTATTTTTAGTCGTGTTTGTCATTGTTGCAATGTCTGCTCTACTTGCCTTACCCTTAATTGCCCCCTGGGGATGAATAAATTTTTCTTGAATCTTGAATCCTTCAACCAGCAACATCAGAAAACGTCGAGCAAGGCCTGAGATAACGTCAAGTTCTGCAAAAACACAGCTACGACAAGGGGGCGTCCCCTCTTTCTCCCTTCCGAGAGGCTGTAAGAGTGTGCATGAAGACCACAAAGGATGGCAGCCAGCAACAGTAGAGAGAGTCAGGGATGAGCCAAGATCCTATGAAATCATCCCACCAGCAGGGGCACAATACAGGAGGAATCGCAGGCATCTCAGACCTGATCGGGTCTCAGGACATACGGACAATGATATAATATAGATATAAATGGATTGTGATTGTGATTCAAACGTTAAATGCACATCTGGTGATTTAGCATGGAAATGTGTTTTATGTTTTCCTGGTTTAAATGTTATTGTTGATTGGAACAAATGTATGTATACTGTGTTGAACGTTGGCAAGTGTCTTTTGAACCATTTCTCTGAAATATAAGCTGTGTTTCATGTTGGGTAAACATCAGAGGTAAAGGACAGACATTTTTTATTTTATTTATTTTGTATTGGGCTACTTACCTGGGGGTAGGGGCGCTTCACCTGTTTAGCCTAATCTTAACAGGTGAAGTAGGGCGGTGGTGTCAGGTCGCAAACACTGCACACACTTTAGGCGGTCCCTCAGGACATCCTGAATCCTACTTTACCCTGTCTAGTAAGCTGCTGTTGATCTAAACGACTAAACAGCGCACAACGTGTTCACTCACCTGGACATTGAAGCCATAGGCATTGGGTGTGGGGGACCTAGATCCTGTCCCACTCAGTCCTCTCCAGACTAAGAAGTGTGTTACCCCTACAAGGCGGCGGCAATAATCCCGGCCGTCACATTTAGTTATTTGTTTTAACTCTTAAAACTCTCTTTTGTTTTAAAACTTCAGATTATCTATATGACAATTTTAAATGTTTGTATTTTTACATGATAACGCTTACTGCGTTCAGACTTTAACCTTTGGACCTCACTTGACACTACAGCACTCACTGCATTTTCTGCAGGAAATGCATTTTACTAGTTTATAAAGCATGGTTTCGACATGAATACTCCTGAGTAAAAATTCAAAATGAGCTATGAATTATAATAATGACATAATGGTTCATAAGATAATTTATTAAGCGTAAGTTAACTATTGACAATTTTACAAAAATACTAAATACATTATGTATTTCATTATGCATTAACGATGTGTACCATATATGTTATGGATGGTATATATATTACAGATATACGTACAGCTATTATATATAAATGTATACCACACAGATGAGGTTGCAAAATATATATTTGGTATTAGGTGCAGCTCATAGACCATTATCATGTGGTGTCTTGTGTTTGTCTTGTATGTGTGCATGTTTTTTGGTATGCGTCAATGTGTGTGTGAGCTGAGACTGGGCGGTCTTCGGTGTCCATGGAGAGGTTGGAAGGTGACCATGGAGGGATCTCTGAACAAGCTTCTAATGGCGCTAAATGAGGTGAGCTAATGTGACGTTATGTTGTGTCATCATAACAGCCGACATCTTCGTGGAACGCAGCAAGATTAATGGGGTAGCTCTCTGAGATCAGCCCCTTCATATACTCTCCCTCCTGTTTTATGACCAACTCTGCGAAAAGACCAAAAAAAGACCACGGAACAATTTTTTTACAAAGAACATTAACAATATTTTAATTAACTCAAAATAATCTCAGATGCAGCAAACAAATTATCCAAAATAATTCAAAATCCAAGTTAACAATATCGAAATAATTACATTCGGCCTAAATTTAAAGTTATGATAAAAAAATAATAAAATGAAAACTGGGAAAAATCTCCAAGAACCAAGTGTGATGCGTGAATGCAGTCAAGGTTGACGATGTAGGGTATCCATTTGGTGGTGTGATGGTGGTGAGATGGACCATGGTGCATTTATTAGGGCTCCATTACCTCCAGTTCCTAGTCGTCACCTCTGTCTGACGGATTAGATGGGGAGGGAGTGTGTTGTTTAACTTATGGCTTTGCTCAATTATTTCCCTGGCGATATGTACCTCCTTGTGTGTGTGTGTGCATGTGTATGCGTGCGTGTGGTGGGGTGTGTGTGTGTGTGAGTACCAAGGTGTAACTGCCCTTTTTATGCACCTAAACCCCATCAGCCCCCCAAAGGTTTTTTATTAGCGGTGACCGCAGTGGTGGTGGCCTAGTGTGCATTAAACCCAGATCAGCTCTCACTCCCTGTGGCCCGGTGTGAAGGGGGACCTTCGGCAGGAGGCCTGGCCCTGGATGTGGTTGCGGGGGCCACCAGGGCCCTGTACTTCACAGAGAGCAGCAGGCGACCCCTAGCCTGGTCCTACCGGACTGTCGTAATTCATTTCATTTGCAGAGAGTCTGGACCTGCTCAATTGACAAACGTTAACTCACTTGAAGGCGGGTGTCTGTTGAAGTTTAAAACTTTTGGATCTGCCCAGTGCCACTCTGGTTCTGCCATAACCAATCACTAATGTTTGGCTGGGAATCACGTTGCGCGCAGGCTGTAAACAAACCAAACACTGTGCGTGAAGATGTCCGTCAACAAGAGACTTTAACGTCATTGTTCTCAGCCACTCCCTCTGTTCACTGATTGGACGCAGAAAATTTAGACAGAGAAAACCAACTAACATACCACAGACCCAGACCTAGTACTGAAGGGAAATTCAAATTGAGCAGAAGTACTTAGGCGGGCGGAGCCAGGCTAGGCGACCCCAGGGCCTGCCTTCTAAAGCAGTAACTAGGCTGAAGGAGGGGGGCCACACCCTCACCTAGGCAATATGCACGTTGCCTGCAGGCAGGCCGCTGTCCTCCGATTTGTTTCTGATGTCTTTTAACAGCACAGGATCTAGAATCACACACACAAGAAGCTAGAGCAGAACGGGGAAGTTGGTCGCTTTTGCTGCCTTACAACTCCAGTGTGAACACACACACACGAGTGGATATACAGACGTCTCAGCCTATGAGCAGCCATTGTGGTAGAAAATAACCGAGTTCTATCACTTCAACTAAATAAGAGAGTATGAGGAATCGAGGAATCCGGAGCAAGTATGACAGAAGACTTTATTGTTGAACAAGCAACAACAAGGCCGAGTAGTTTGCAAAGCACTGCCGATCATAACATCCCTGTCTTTTTATTCTCTCACACCAAGCTATTCCCCATAGGGTATGCCCGCCCACCTAATGCATACTAATTCTCCTTTTATGGTAAGGCCGGTAAGCCATGCATTCATTTAAGATATATTGTCAACATCTGCAGCTCGTCTAAACTTTAAGTTGACATCAGTACGCCTTGACCCCAGACTTTCTGGCGCCGTGTCGAGTCTCTCCTATGGAGGGGAGAGGTGATTTAGCTGCTTTCCACTATTAATGTATCTATATGATATATAGGCCTGATAATACTCATAGTTTGCCATAAAAAGTAATGGTTAATTTGTTCCATACCATCTGGCCCAGGACCGCGTGGAGCCTCTCGACCCGTGATTCAACGTATGGACCCCCTCCCAGTATAGATGCTGGGAAGATTTAAGAGGTGAGATCTGAGTGGGATCTTTGAAATAGCCAGTCAGCTCTCAGTGAATACAATGTGCCAGGACAACATCCATTTCAAATTGACTGGCCGGCCTCTTTATGAAGCCCACTCATATTTATCTCCTCCCCGATTTGTTTTCAGGGAATCCATCTTGCCTGTCAGTCAAAGTAGCGTGAATTGCAACATTTCCCAACGTTGGAGAAAGGTAGGGAGTTTTTTTGGGTTGTTTAGTTTCAAAATATTGCTCCTACACTCTTTTCTGCTCCCTCTTTCCAACTCTGGAATATTGCCTACGGCACCTTTAATCTGGCGGGGGGGGGGGGGGTCCTAGGAGAAGACACCTGGGTCAGCAGAGGGTGAGAGAGACCAGCGTCTCCCTCTGGTGATTCAGAGACAGGAGGGAGAGATGCACACAGGGGAGGGCTGAGAGGACAGAAGACTGAGAGGAGGGGGCGTTTTAGAACAGGGGACGTGCTGATGGACAGCGAGCCACAGGCAGCACCAGGCTGTGTGTGCATATGTGTGTTTGAGTTACTATGTGACAGCTGCGGGAATGAAGAAGCCATAACAGCAAGGTGCGAGAGAGAGAGTGGGAGAGAGAGAGAGAGAGAGAGAGAGAGAGAGAGAGAGAGAGAGAGAGATGGGTAAAAGTACCACATGGAGCGGGCCGACCAACACAAAGCAGGTGAAGCAAGGGGGCGTGTGACCTCATCCTCTATTCCCCACGCACGGCCCGCCATTTACTGTCCACTCAGAGGACAGTGACGCAGATCATTCCCCAAAACGAAAAAGACATCATGGGATACTGCAGCACCCAGGGCTCAGGTGCCCATGTCCGTCTCTCTCGCTCTGTCTCTCTCTGTCTCTCGCCGTCTGTCCGTTTATCTGTTTCTCTGTCTCTCCGTCTCTGTCCGTGCATCTCTCTTTCTCTGTCTCTCTCTCTCAGTCTCTCTCCGTCTCTCTTCCTCTCTCTCTTTCTGTTTCTCTTTGAGATTGGCGCTATGACCAGCTATGACCCTGGACTGCATATGGCTGCGAGGATCTCTCCATGTTCTGATGTGACTGCCGTGCTCTGGAAACATGGGTGGGGTGACGGGTGGATGTGTAAGGGAGAGAACTACACGATGCAAGGGCGGAAGGAATGGAAGGCACAGCGTTAAGGTTTCCCCCTGAGTTTATGACCCACTCTCTCCACTACTCGTCTCATCCTGATGTAGACCCTGCTAGGTGCTGACCTCCATGTAAACACTTGAGCTGCTCAACTTTTATGTGCTACAAAAAGGGGGGGGGGGGGGGGGAAACCCTCCTCATCCTCTGTGGCTTAGGTCAGATGGTTAGCCATTCTTATTTTCCCTTATTTCATGTCTAATTACTGCTTAACGGCACTGCTTAAAGCTCAATGAGATCCACCCCATACAGTTTAAAGGGAACTGCTGCGACAGGGGTTAGGAACTGACATCGCATGCCTAACCAGCCTGCTGACATCGTAGGAAACGCACAGGACGCGTGCAATTACAAAAAACAACCGGAATCAGTTGTGCACGCGCACACAGTCACACTCACACAAAAGATTGAGGCTTTTTTTTGCCGAACAAACAAAACGGGGTCAACGCAGGAAATGAAGACACAATGTGAATATTTTTTTTAAATGCACACTTGCCTTCTCTTCCAGCTCACGGACATCGCAGCGTTTACCCAACAGAAAGTATGCAGTCACGACGGGAGATGGGAGACATTAACATGGAGTTGATGTGTTTATTTGTTGGTCTGTGGGGGGCGGGACGTTGGTGCTTCCCTCCAATGGGATTTCCTGAGTTGCATGAATGACAGTCCCTCTAGGGGATGTGGGAGTGGACTCGTGGGCGGGACTCCTGGCAGCGCAGTATGGAGATGGAATGTACTGTATCAAGTATGCCCTTTAGCAGAACGCCCACCGCCTCCTCCAAGAAGATACACTAAGGAACACCTAGACATCTAGAAACCTAGGAACCTTGTCTTAGAAAAGAGGGAGTATCAAATAAAAGGCAAAGCTTATCAGTACTCAGTATGACAGGAAGTGGTAATCAGAGTTGAAACCAGACACTCTCTGTAGGATGGAGGAGGGCGGGGTGACAATGACAATAACCAACCAAATCACAGTATCTGCTTTTGAAAAAAAATCTTTTTCACATTAGTTTTTGTTTGTTTTCTTTTTTTCCCAGTAGACTATATCACACAGTGATAACGAAGAAAGAGGAGAAGACTACAGCCACCACGCTAGCTTCGTGCAAAAAACACATACACTGGCACATCGCATTAGGCAAAGAGATCAAAGCAAGACAATGCATACAAAAATATAGAAAACCTCCGATGCGACCACCAGCCTCTGCTCTGGGGCTGGGGACCTCTGGGCCATCAAGCGTTTCTTTCTCTTCCTGTTCATCCACTAAAGGGTCAGGAACCTTCTCTCAGCAATGTTTCAGTTTTCTTGGTTATGGGGTCACAGCTGTTGTGTGTTTGGCTTCCATTTTAATGTCTTCAACACAGAGTTCACCCCCATGTTAGGGAATCCACTGGCCCAATAGAACTGGGGTTCGCCTAGCTGCTGGTCCCATCGCTCCTGGGTAACCCCACCACCACCACAGGATGACGAACCTAGCACAATAAAAGCGAATCATCTCGGCTCAAGTCATTTTTCACACAGCCTTCTCGTCTTTCTCCCCCCATAGTTTAAACTTTGTTGAAATACAGACATACATACTAATATCCCGTCACTTATGAAAACATTCCAGCATTTGCTCATAAATGATTGTGACTGGGATAATATAATAGTTTGGCATACGCAGCAAGCCATGCCCATTTAAGGATGCTATCGGTCTCTTGCAATAAAAGAAAGAAAGGGGGTCAAAGGGGAGGCGGGCAGGTCCCAGGATGCGGTGTGGACCTGCCCGCCCGTTGGACAGGCTTCATCCACGAGCAGGGCTGAGAAGGTCACACAGAACAGCCTAGAAGGTTACAAACTGTGCTCTGGCTAAGCCCATTGGTTATAGCACTTGCAAAAGACACATGCAAAATTCAAGGACTCAGTCCACTTGTAATCCAAAAAAGTACTTTCCAGAGTGCATTTCTCCTCCCCAGGTACAGCCCCTACAAACCAATTAGCAGCCCCGGGTACACCCGAACAGCCAGCCAATCAGCAGGGTCCAGTGCACAGGTTCACTGAAGGCCTCCATAGCCAGGCCACTGCTCTTTATCACACATAGAAAAGATTGTTTGGACGCCTCAAAACAAAAAGCTTTTGGATAGAAGTTCAAAGGTCAGAATTTGAGCTCTGGAGGGGAGGAGGGTCAGTGAGTTATGGGCCGAACAACTCAGGAGAATTGGAAAGATGAGATTTTAAATTGTTGTACAAATAAGGCAATATGGACCGTTTTTCAAGATTCATGGGGGAAGTGGAGCGAGTCACGGAAAACCAAAGAACAGAGATGATTGGAAGGAGCGGTGAGGGCCAGCTGTCGCTCCCAGCTGACACCAGGAGTCACTGGCTGTTGGCCCGCCTCTCCTGGTCCTCCTCCTCCTCCTCCTCGTCCAGGGAGACCACTCCAGAGGAGGCCACGTCAGACACCCTCCGGCAGGGTTGGTGCTCCTCCCCCACCTGGCACACGGTTGTCTTGTATCCCTTGCAGGGCCCCTCGTCACCCTCCTCCTCCTCTCCCGGTGACAGGTAGGTCTCAGAGTAGGAGGCAGAGTAGCAGGGGGAGTCCTGCCCACCCCCGCTGCCCCCAGCGGGCGAGGGAGGGCTGGTGGCAGCACGCTGCAAGCGGGCCAGCAGCAGTTCCTCGCCCCCCTGCAGCACAGACAGGATCTTGGCGGCCAGTTCGGTGGCGTTGCCGTGGGGATGGCGATGGGGTTTGCCGGAAGCGCCTAGGTCGCGTAGCAACGGGTGTAGCTCGTCCAGGCTGCACAGGCTGGAGCACAGCGTGTCCGGGGAGTCGGAGGTGGGGGAGGGTTCTGCCCCGCCCCCGCCACCGGGCCCCTCACAGCAGAGGCCCCTGAGGCCCAGATTCTGGCACACCTGGCTGTGGATCAGGTCCTTCAGGTAAGGAGGGAACGGTGACAAGACCTCTGGAACAAACAACCAGACAAAGACCATCAAACAACCAGACAAAGACCATGAAACAACCAGACAAAAACCAACAACCAGACAGACCATAAATGAAACCACCAGACACAGACCATGAATGAAACAACCAGACAAAGACCAACAACCAGACAGAGACGATGAAACAACCAGACAAAGACCCACAACAAGACACAGACCATGAAACAACCAGACAAAGACCAACAACCAGACAGAGACCATGAAACAACCAGACAAAGACCAACAACCAGACAGAGACCATGAAACAACCAGACAAAGACCAACAACCAGACACAGACCATGAATGAAACAACTAGACAAAGTCTGTCAATGAAACAACCAGACAAAAACCATGGATGAAACAACTAGACAGTCTGTCAATGAAACAACCAGACAAAAACCATGAATAAAACAACCAGCCAGAGACCGTGAATGAAACAACCAGACAAAGACTATAAATGAAACAACGAGACAGAGACCATGAATGAAACAACCCGACAAAGTCTGTCAATGAAACAACCAGACAAAAACCATGAATGAAACAACTAGACAGTCTGTCAATGAAACAACCAGACAAAAACCATGAATAAAACAACCAGCCAGAGACCGTGAATGAAACAACCAGACAAAGACTATAAATGAAACAACCAGACAAAGACCAACAACCAGACAGAGACCATGAATGAAACAACCAGACAGAGACCATGAAGGAAACACTCCGATTGTATATAGGCTGTATACAACAATGTGTCTTGTTTGCTTTATTTACAGACATGTTAAAGGAAGCCCCATTTTAAACCATGAACATTCTATATCTTTTTTACACGGCTCTTCTCAATGCTGTGGAATGCTCCGTTGACCTGCATGGGAATTCCAGACTTCCCGCGGTGAATTATTTTACGATAATTTACTTGTCGCTAAGCATATAATGACCGCTGTCAAGGAAAGTGGATTTTTTGCTCCTGATTCACGCCTTTGGTACCACTCCGCAAGTAGTCCGGTAACATCAACCCCAGCGCATTCGGTTGCTAAGCGACATCAGCGTCTTGGAGGATTATTTCTCTGCTGATCAACACTACGAATGGTAATGTAAAAAGACACACCGTGTGAAGTAATTTTTTCGTTTTGGCAAGTACCCGTATAATAAGCGGGATAATGTATAGAACGTCGCCGGTCATTATCAAAAAATAAGCGTGAGGCAAGACACCTCCGCTTCACGGGGAATATGGACTTTGAATTTTTAATTTTACTCGGTTCCATAACGTTTACTAAACTACCAATAAGCCTTGGTGATTGTCAACCAATCAAAAGAGAGCAAAACAATTTACACTGAAGCGGTACAGTCCGGTTTTAAAGTTGTGATATCATGCTTTTCGACTTTTCCCTTTGCTTTAGATATATACATGCTTTAGACCCTACGTATGTGTACATGTTTTACGTGAGCTAAGCTAGAAAAATCTAAGTCCGAGCCTGAACCTGACACCTCAATAAGGGCATGAAACAGCTCGTTTGTGCTCAAACTTTACTTCCCTAATAGTGTGACGTCAGACTGCAGTGGGCGGTGCTGAAGTGCAGAAGTCCCGCCTCCCGGCTACCCGCAATGTTTACAATTCAAATTTTTTTTTTCCTCGTTTTCTCAATTCTAATTTAATTAAATTACACTGAACAGTGCTCTCTTCAAATATCAGACATTCTTTGAAAACGCCATTTTAAGGTCATAGGCAAACCAAGAGGGTATCAGAGTGACCACCTGACTGCCGAAGCCTATAGAGGGTGCACTGAATGCTGTTGAGGCCTGAGCACCCACTGTATCCCAGCCAAGGAACTGCCTTTACATCAGCACTGGATCAAGATCAGGTTTCAGCTCGCTGGCCTGCTGATGTTAATATGTGCCTTGTTGGTCTGCAGAGAGCAACGTGAAGACCGGGAGATGTTAAAGTGCAGCATATCAGATGACTGGGGAACCATGCTCTTTGAATTGTTGAACGGGTTATTGTTGATTCAATGTCTTCGTGTGAAGACATTCCAGCGTGCAAACAGGCAATATGTGCATTAAATATTTAAAAAGAATGCACACTTGCTCTTCCAGCCCACAGACATCGTGGCATTTACCCAACAGAAAGTATGCAGTCATCGATGGGGAGATGGGAGACATTAACCTGGAGCTGATGTGTTAATGTTTATTTGTTGGTCTACGGAGGGTGGGATGCTGGTGCTTCCATCCAATGGGATTTCCTGAGTTGCATGAATGACAGTCTCTCTTCGGGTGAAGACATTTGAGTGTGCACACAGGCATGTATCCAGAGAGTATTCATAGAGCCCTGACACAGCGCACAGCCAGAGACCGTCTGCAGTGAGGGGAATTATATTCAATTGCAAGAGGGATATCAAATTGCGTGAGGGAACAAAAAATATGTTGGAAGAGCATGAAAACTAGGGCACTGGGACAATAAGATCCACCGACAGACTGATCTGGACCACGGGGGGGAGGAGAGAGAGTCAGAGAGACAGAGAGAGTCAGACACACAGAGAGAGGGACAGAGAGAGAGGGGATGAATAATTTATATGTAATAGGGTCTGGAGAGGCAAGGGCCAACTTTTCCATTTGTCCTGATAAGTTGGAATCACAATATAGAAAGAAGTGTATATATTAGAGGTCTAACCAATCACAAACTCCGGATGTGGTACGACACAAGGTCATGGGGTCATAGTTGGGTTCGATACGTTAAAGGACACATATTATACCACCAGGTGTGAGTGTGATTAGCCTTACAAGCCGTTTCGAAAATCTGCCCCATAGGACATCACTAGTGGGCATGTCCACCTAGATCTGTGCTGGATAGATGAGCAACGTTTACTTCAGTCCACTGAGTAGGCTGGTAGATTGATCTATCCAGCACACATCTAGGTGGACACGCCCACTAGTGATGCCATATTGGGCAGATTTTTGAAACGGCTTGCAAGGGTAATCACACTCACACCTGGAGGAATAATACGTCTCCTTTAAAAGAATAAGGTCTGAAAGGTCACTTCTGTTCACACGTAAACGTATGGCCAGCTGTACCTTTTATGGGTTACCGTTACACACTATAGCAGTATCTTGTTGTAGTCGAAACAAAAGACATTAAATTACTATTTAGAGAGAAGGTCAATTCTATTCACACTATTAGAATCCTGTGGCAGTATCACACTTTGAACACAAGTATGCCTGGGCTGGTTTACCCTCGTTCCACCGGTGATGCAGTGGTGTGACGTTAGGCATGCAAACCGGGGTCTGGAGGCATGGCTTAGCCCCTGCCATTTTGTGCTCCTGACATTTCTGATGTGCCATCCTGCTTTTGTTGACATTCCAGGCTGTTTATGAGACCATCCATTGAGGCACATGACGTCGGGCGTGAAGTTATGCAGCAGTTACCACAAGAAATCACCTTCCTTGAGGTTTAATACATAATTAGTTATAAGGTAATCTGTGATCCCAAGTGTGTGTACTATGTTTACCTGTATGTGTTGTGTGTGTGTGTGTGTGTGTACTGTGCTTAACTGTGTGTGTGTGTGTGTGTACTGTGTTTAACTGTGTGTGTGTGTGTGTGTACACTGTTTTTAACTGTATGTGTGTGTATGTATGTTTGAGTGTGTGTGGTACCTGTGCTCTGTGTGGCGGTCTCGTTGGCAGGCAGAAAGTCTTCATCGAATGAGTCATCAGTGGAGTCGTCTCCGTCCACAGAGGACCAGGCCCTGAGCTTAGCTTCCGCTATGGCAAACTGCTCTGCCACGCCTGTACACACACACACACACGATATATGCTGCATGGATCAATGCAGGATTCACCATTTCAGACGCCCGCTTTGTGACACAAACACACAATGCCACGCGTATAGATTTAGACAAGGTGGTAGGTGGTTGTCATGGTAACCCGCTCAGTACCTATAAATCGCATTTCCACGTAGTTTCACAAATATTTTCAGATTGACCAATCCCCACGAGGGAACCGTGGTGCGTGTGACGTTGCATCAGTGCAGACGATATATCCAATCAGTATTTCTCATGTGTCACATGACCGGCCCGGCTAACATGGCTGCCGCTAAGCGCCCACTGCAGACCCATGCTCTGTCTTTGTGGCAATTACCCTTTAAAGCAGCGTTTTACCAGATGACATTTCTACAGGTCCATGACTCCGGTAGATAGTGGCGATGAATCAACTCTAGAAACCCTTTTCTGGAGACATCCTGGGATCTAATGAGAAGGTGAGCTGCCACAGAATGTGCTCCATAGTGAAGACGACTGCCACCTGTATAATTTAAACTGTGATTACTCAATGATAAATAAATGCCCCAAGCTCACCTATGCTGAGTGCTGAATGCTTCATCATAACATATTTACCTCTGGAAATGAAAACATGCATATGTAAAATTCACACACAAATCACTGAAAAACCAATGCACACAGGCAACTGTGTGTGTGTGTGTATGTGTGTGACTTTGGAGGTGACTCAGCATGTGCAAAAAGTTATATTGAACATTCACCTTCCATCACCAGCAGGAGCTAGCCTATCACAGAGAGCTAGGACTCTGAAACTCCCTCCTACATCTCGCTCTATTAATCCTTGTTTTGTATTTAGGCCAATTCATCCCCATCCCGTCCCCAATCATTTCTCTAGAAACAACTTATTCAGGCAATTCCAATACCCTTGCTGTTTCCTCTGCATCACATGTTCACTCTTTCACTCCTCATCTCTCTCACTCTCTCACGTTCCCGCTCTCAATCTCTCTCTTCTGTATTCAAGTGTGGTCTCTCACAGAGCCGGATGGATGGTCCCATTCATCTGAGCGCTGAGTTCATCCTCTTCCCAGACAGCAGAGCGTCCACCAGCTGCACTGCTGCTCCTGCTCTGTAGCGCACCCTTCACAGGTCTGGTTCAAACACCAGGGGATAGTTGTATTTCCTTCCCCTCGCTGGTGGGTTCCATTGTGATCTCACCAGCTTTGTTGATTTGACAGTTGACGAACTCTGTAATACAGCCTCTTTGATGAGCATGTTTCTTTTTAAAGTTACAACAAATACTGCCCAATAATGATTGTGTATATGCCAGTGATCAATGTGATAGACACTATTTAGTTTAAATAGCAGAGCTATAGTTTTATTTCTGCTTGTAACACAGGGGCTTTAACCAGCCCCTGTGTTTTTGGGACAACATGAAGGCTGGTTTGTGAGGAGAACTGTTGGAGGTGAACACCACATCCTCTCTAGACCTCCAGAGGACTACCCCTGAGGTCGGAGAGCCTGCCAACTGAGGGGAGGACCCTGCCTCTCCCATGTTCACACACACACACACACACACACACACACACACACACACACACACACTCCCTCTCTCTCACACACACACACACTACATCTCTATTAAACACACACACACACACTCTTTCTCTATCACAAACTACCTCTCAATCACACACACACACACACACACACACACACACATAAACACACACACACACACACACACACACACACTCCCTCTCTATCACACACACTCTATCCCACACACACACACTTTGCAGATAATTCTTTCCGGTCACCATGGCTTTGGCTGACAGCCTTGTAAAGGAGGGTGTGTGTGTGTGTGTGTGTGTGTGTGTGTGTGTGTGTGTGTGTGTGGGGGGGGGGGGGGGGGGGGGGGGGGGGGTGTATGTGTGTGAGTGTGTGTGTGTACACAAGTTAGTGTCTATCTCTTGGCAGGAGCCAGACTATCAATAGGACACCCTCCCCCTCTCTCCCAACCTCAACCACCCTGCATCGCGTTCCATCTCCTCCATGTGCTTCTCATGAGCTCGCCAAAGACCTCTGACTCGCACACATGGACACGTTCACACGTGCATGCAGCCGTCCTCTACTCTCGCCATCTGACACCCTCCCTCTTTCATACACATACATTCCAGCATGGGCCAACTGAGTGCCGCACAACACAAACCGATGGATTTCATGCCAGCGGCCTGTGCCCCCCAGAGGCCCCTGAGCACACAGGGCCCGCTACTGAGGGACAGGAGAGGAGTCCGCCCCTGGGCCAGAGAGGTGTCCGCCCCGCGGCCAGACGGGGCCAGGAGAGGAGTCGGTCCCTGGCCAGACCGGGCCCAGGAGAGGAGTCGGCCCCTGGGCCAGAGAGGAGTCGGCCCATGGGCCAGAGAGGAGTCAGCCCCTGGGCCAGAGGGAAGGAGAGGATTCGGCCCCTGGGCCAATCTGGGGCCAGGAGAGATGTCGCAGTGCACCCAGCACAATGCATGGGGAAGGGAGGGCAGGGTCTTTGAATGGGTTGTCCTAGCTCCTGCATACACATACACATACACATACACTCCTGCATACGCATGTTTGGAAAGGTCCCGGCAAAATCACACCTGTTTCCATGAAAATGTTGAAATGATCAAAAATTGGTTGATCTTTTTGAGGAAAGCGTTTTGATGTTGCAGACCACAACTCTTTCACAACACACCCATGATACAGTGCTTTACATTTACATTTTACATTTAGGACATTTAGCAGACGCTTTTATCAAAAGCGACTTACAATAAGTACATTTGTCATAAGAAGTGAAACAATATATCGCTGTCAGTTCAGTAAAGATGTTCATAGAACCAAGTACTAACAATCGCTAGGCTAATCCATTCCCCATGTACAGCAATGATAGCAGCTACTGCAGATGCTACACAATTAAGTACTATGAATAAGTGCAATGTAGATGAAGTGCATACAATAAGTGCGTACATTAAGTGCTAGGACGTACAACATACAATGGTGGCCGGAAGGGGCTGGGTAGCTATGCAGAGTCGAGGTGAACTCTGAACAGGTGAGTTTTGAGTCTTTTTTGGAAGCTTATAAGCAACTCTGCGATCCTGACATCGGCAGGGAGATTGTTCCACCACTGAGCTCCCAAAACAGAGAAAAGTTGTGACTTTGTTGATCGACCTTTGCTTGCTCTTAGTGATGGCGGTACCAGACATCCAGCTGAGGTAGTTGAGTGGGTGTATGGCTTACCAATGCTGAGGTAGGCAGGGGCAGTTCCAACGACTGCCTTGTATGCCAGTACCATCATCTTGAATCTGATGCAAGCTACTACATGGAGCCAGTGGAGGTCCCGGAAGAGGGGGGTCACATGGGAGAACTTCGGTAGGTTGTACACGAGACGCGCTGCTGCATTCTGGATGCGCTGCAAAGGTTTAATCGCAGAGGCAGGGAGTCCAGCCAGGAGCGAGTTGTAGTAGTCGAGGCGGGAGATGACCAGGGATTGGACTAGAAGCTGAGCTGCTTCCCTTGTGAGGAAGGGCCGGATACTGCGGATGTTGTGAAGTGCAAATCTGCAGGATCGGGCTACCGCAGTGATGTTTGCGGTGCAGCATAACTGATTGTCCAACACTACACCAAGGTTTCTGGCAGTTGGAGAAGGAGATACAGTGATGTTCTTCACAGTGACCAGTAAGTCCATGTGTGGGCAATCTTTCTCTGGCATTAGGAGGAGCTCAGTCTGTTGACGTTAAGCCTCAGATGATGGGCAGTTGTCCAAGTGCTGACGTCTGCCAGATATGCTTGTTGCAATCATGGCTTTGTCAGATGAGGGGAAAGAGAGAAATAGCTGAGTGTCGTCAGCATAGCAGTGATAGGAAAAGCCGTGTGATGTAATTACAGAGCCCAGAGATCTGGTATAGATGGAGAACAGAAGAGGCCCCAGTACAGAGCCTTGAGGGACACCAGTGTCAAGCATGCAAGGTTTGGACAAGGAGCCATTCCATGTTACCTGATAAGTGCAATTCGTCAGGTAGGATGTGAACCAGGAAAGGGCAGGTTCAGCAATGCCAAGTTCAGTGAGAGTGGCAAGGAGGATCTGGTGGTTCACCGTGTCAAATGCTGCGGACAGGTCGAGGAGAATGGGAACCGATGAGAGGGACGAGGCTCTTGCAGCACGGAGGGACTCAGTCACCGCGAGGAGAGCCGTCTCAGTGGAGTGTGCCTTCTTGAAGCCTGACTGGTGAGGGTCAAGCGGGTTGTTAGATGAGAAATAGGAGGACAGTTGGTTAGCGATGGCACGTTCCAGTGTTTTAGAGATGAATGAAAGAAGAAATACCGGTCTGTAGTTTTGGATGTCGGTGGTATCAATGGTCGGTTTATTGAGAAGAGGCTTTATTCTGGCAGTCTTGAAAGACGCTGGAACAATGCCTGAAGTGAGGGAGGAGTTGAAAAGTGCGGTGAGAAATGGCAGGATGTTGCTTGAGACAGCCTGGAGGAGAGAGGAAGGGATAGTGTCAAGGGGGCAGGTGGTGGCATGGTTAGATGTTATTATTCTGTTGACCTTGTCTGAGGTGAGAGGGATAAATTGGGTAAAGACAGAGGTGGCGATGGGAGGAGGGAGGAAGGAGGCAGGGATGAAAGGGGAGCTAATGTCCTTTACCTTCTGGGTAAAGTAGGTAACGGAGTCATTAGCAGTGAGGCAGGAAGGAGGTGGAGGGGAGGGAGGGTTGAGAAGGGAAGAGAACAAGGAAAACAGTTTCCTGGGGTTTGAGGCGGAGGAGTTGATTTTGATGCAGTAGAAGGAAGATTTGGCTGTTGACACAGTGGAGCTGAAATCAGAGAGAAGGAAAAGATAGTGAGATATATCATTAAGACAGTCTGATCTCTTCCATTTCCTCTCCGGCAACTCTGCTCTATAAGTCTGCAGAGATTCGGACAGCCAAGAAGGGGGGGTTGAGGATCGCGCAGGTCTGGAGTGGAAGGGACAGAGGGAGTCCAAAGAGGAGGAGAGGGAGGATAGCAGAGTGCCAGAGGATTCCTCGGTAGATAGTTGAGAGAATCGTTCGACAGAAGGTAGTGAAGACAGAACACTTGAGGCAAACGTAGAGGGAGAGAGATTTTTACGGCGGGTGGTCAAAATGTGGGGAGAGACTTCAAGAGGAGATAAAAAGCAACAAAGTGATGGTCAGACACAGGGAGCAGGGTAACAGAGAGAGCAGAGGTGCCGCAGGACCTTGTGAATATTAGGTCAAGTTGGTTCCCGGCTCTGTGTGTGGGAGGAAAAGGGGATACAGTTAAGTCAAAGGTGGCGAAAAGGTTGGTTAATTCAGGTGAGTGCAACTTCTCTGGCAGGATGTTGAAGTCGCCATGGATAACGAGCGGTGTGTCATTTTCAGGAAAGCAGCTGAGAAGGGCATCCATCTCGTCGTAGAAGTCACAAAGGGGACCTGGAGGATGGTAGATCACCACAATGAAGAGCATAATAGGAAGGATGACAATGACAGCGTGGAGTTCAAATGCAGATTTGGCCAAGTGTTCTAGTGGAAGGACCTGGTAGGACCACATTGGCGAGATGAGGAGTCCGGTCCCTCCTCCTAGCCCTGACGGTCTTGGGTTGTGTGAGAATGAGTAGACGGTGGAGAGGGCAGCAGGAGTAGCAGAGTTCTCTGGAGTGATCCAAGTTTCTGTCAGGGCCAGGAAGTGGAGGTTCATGAGGGCCACGTAGGCCGAAATGGAGTCTGCCTTCTTGACCGCTGATTGGCAGTTCCAGAGTCCTCCCCTCATTTCAAGGTCAGGGTAGGTAAGGGTCAGTGGATGGCCCAGATTGGATGGGTTGCTGCGCCGAGCAGAGGATCTATGGTGGTGTCGTCTTTGAGTGGAAATCCTGACAATGAGTGAAGTACGACACATAGCTACAATAGGGTGGCTTCCCTGGTCTTCCTCGAGGGACTCCCACAGAGAGACTCCCTTAGTCTTTGTTTCCCGGGTCCTGACGTTACAGCTGATGCAGCAATCAAGCCTATTGTTGTCAACTTGTGCCTGAAACTAGCCTCAACGACCTCTTACTAACAACAACAACAGCTGCAAAAACCAACACAGCAGCAATAGGGTTAAAGTTAGTACAACCAATTGCAATGCTAAACACTAGAGTTCTTAGTTTCAAGACTCACTTACAGCCAGATAAGAGACAACCTTCTTAAAGACAAATATAAATTTTGCTCTCAGAAAATAGAAGAGCACAACCATTCCACTTTAAGTCAAAGAAAATAGGAATAATGATGGCATGACAACGGCCAGGTGCAGAACCTTGCTGTGCAAATTAACCTTGAGCTTCTGCATTGCAGGAGGCAAAGGGGAGGCATGCCAGGGAGGAAGCTAGGGGCAGAGAGTAACCTAAAGTGTGATCTCCCCTGATTCTACTGGCACTGCTCTCATCTCTTCATCACCTCACACTATTTAGGGTAGTAAGAGAGGTGGTGAGGGAGGAGCTGAGAGTTGGCACCAGACAAAGGCTAGATAGATAAAGCTTAGATGAGCTTAGCACCCTGGTGCTCAAACCAAAAGCCACCCCTATGGGAAAGTGATTTAGAAAGTGATCCTAATTAAAGGGAATTCTGTGGTGCGGTGTTGCCGCGCTGTTCTAAGTGAAACTAAACCTAATCATTGAACCAGAGGGACCGCAACAGGTTATGGTGATTGTGGTCTCTGATTGGTTTTAATTGGTACCTGCTGATGCCACTCCGTTGTGAGCTCCATTACCCAGGGCTCTGTGAGGAGCCTGGTGGCCATCAGGCCCGTCTGCATGCCCTTATATGGGCTCCACGGAACGCATCACCAACCCTCTATTTGTACTTTGAAAAACATGTGTTTGTACGAGCCCTGGTTTTGGTTTGGACAGATGGAAGGGGCCACCAATGCCACAGAACGCTGCAGTGGAGTGGGATGTTTGAGGTACATTATAGTAACTCAGAATCTCTAATAACAGGTCACCAAATGTGAGTCTACATTAGGGTTTATACAGAAATCCTTAAGTTGAATTTACTACCTTTTATTACCTTTTTTAATACCTTCACAATATTTTTTAATACCAGCACGACTTCAAGCTGCAACTGTAGCAGCGTAAAGTAGTAAGTAAAGTGACGAACAGTAACAGTAAGGCTATAACACTTTGCCCTTCACAAGCCATGTGACTGTGGGTCGATGTTAGTCACAATGGTGGTACAGTACTTGAAGAGTCGAATATTTTCTGAGGTGGTACTCATTGTGAAATGTTTGAGAACCACCAGCCTAAATATTGAGCCAATTTGAGAGCTTTAGCATGACCCCATGGCCTATCTGCTTGTGGCCTAGAATGGAGCTATTGATCCTGAATTAATATTTACAGGTAGTGTACTTAAACTTCCATTTAAAGTAACTACAAGCTTTGTTGGCTGATACGGCCCTTTTCAATTAGATACATTTTCCAATATTATAGCTACTATAACAGAAAATAAACAGTAGGCTTAATAGATAAAATGATCACAAATCCATGAAAATGTTCAAATGCAAACAATGTCCCCTATGTAGGGCTGTACAGTATGGACTAAATGTATATCACGGAATGATTTTAGGCATAGACACTAACGCTAGTATATCACAGTATGTTAATTGTATCTTCTAATTTCAATATAAATGCTTCTGAAGGGGTAAAATACTGGTAAGGCAGAAAAACTGCACAGAAAAAATGCAAAATCTTTCCTCAAGTTCTCCTTGCTGTGTGTGTGCGGGCAGGTAACGCGTACCTGTGATCGAGTGTTTGGACCATCTCTTTAAAGCCCTTTCTGTTGACATTTTGAAAGGGAAGCATGTCCTTACATAGGCAGGGCTCCAGACTGCGACCAAATTGTTGCATTTTGCGACCAGAATTTGAGTGTGCGACTGAATTTTACATCTGGTCGCGCATGTGCGACCAGTAAATTTGCCCTTTTTTATTTTGACACGTTAAACGTGGAAGGGGCGCGTCAATGAATCTGGAATCTGTACCAGGCCAATGAGTGTGAGAAGGATGGGGAATGGCCACTGTAAGTGGCTAATTTGTGGAGGGGGAGGGTCCTAGAGATTATCGAGGGTGCGCAAACGTCTGTGAGAAGGAGAAAGATTTCACAACAACCTGCTATGTGCGTTTGAACAATGAGCAAGCAAACTATTGAGTCCTTCTTCCGACCTGGACTCTGACTGGCACTGGCACACTAGCCGTGTGCCAGTGCCAGTCAGGGTCCTGCACAGGTTTTATTTTGCAAACCCGCATCCGCAATACGCGAAACCGCATCCGACCCGTGATCCGACAGTAGCGCGAATTACATTCCGCACCAGACCAGACCCGCTATAAATTGATATCGACGCCCGACCCGCACCCGATGGAAAATTAGACACATTAGATGGGGGCTTTTCACACGGGAGGCGTTTGTCGCGCCTGCTATTGCATTCTCAATGGAGGGGCGAGTGGCCAGAGAGGAGGCGCAGCGTCCTGTCAAGCGGCACGAAGAGCCATTTTATGGGAAAATGTGCATTTCCCCATACATACATTCCCACAAACATCAAAATAAATCCACGCAAGTTTTAGTATTTTTAGGAGATAGGCCTGCACATAAGTTACACAAATTGAAAAACTTATCGGCCTAGTTGGGATGGGGGTTCGAAAATGTAATACCTCGTCAGATTACGTTTATTACTTTTTAATACTTTTTAATGGCCTTAATTTGGGCTAATTTCATTGACTACCTTTTAATACCTTTAACAACCCTGCGGAAACCCTGCTACATTTACATCCTTACTTACGTTTTTAAAACGTTGGCGATTTCAGGATCAATCCATAGCCCGATCCAACCCACTGCATCCCTGTTCCTCTAAAGTAAAAGGCTTGAGGGATAGGTTGCTACAAAGCACCGACACACAGTAGGGGCTCGCCACCAAGCATACGAGCTCCTCTGGAACAACACAGTCATGTTTGTACTCAAGGGCACGGGGAAGCAAGGAATCCAACCTGCAGCGAAGCGCGCCTCCTGTTCGCCCTCGCTGAGGTCTGAGTAGGAGTTGAAGTCCGACTCCAGGGCGGCCGGGGTCTCCATGGGCTTACACCAGCCCTTCCACTCTATCAGGTGGGCCAGCCGACCCTGGGCCATGGCTGTGGGCTTGGTCACATGGTCCTTCACCACCTGGGAGATACCTGAAGAGACCGGGCGGGAACGGGACAATGACAAGGGTTTCAATGTCGGAATGGCTCATATATGGCATGCAGTGGGAGGGAGTGAGTGAGTGAGTGAGTGAGTGAGTGAGTGAGTGAGTGAGTGAGTGAGTAAGTGAGTGTATATTAAGCAGACATGTATGCCTGTGTAGTATAGTATTTGTTCATATTTCCTTTGTCTTCCTGAATATACGTTAAGGTTAACGTATGATACATACCATGTAGTGAGGACCGTGCTAATGCTGCAATCTCTTGAATAGTAAGAGCTCTTCTTGATTTAGGTAACATTTCAATGGTGTCATCAACATTCACCTGAAAGAGAGAGAGGAAGGTTAGACTTCAAGGTTCACATGGCAGCGAGCAGCTTTGGTGCATGTTCTCACTCTCGTAGTATGACTCAGAGGCAAATCAATTTGTATTTTTGATGGTTTTCAAAGCAGAGCAAAATACTAGTCAAGACCTTGAAAATTAAATGTCTGCCATTCTGTTGACTGCTAGCAATCCTCACAACCAAAGCTGCAACCAAAGGCTTCCAGTGTAACGACGACCAGAAATGTTATTCGTATAATCAGTCAATACAACCCTCTGCCCCCCCCCCCCCCCCCCCCTCCACCCTCCACCCCCCACCCCCACACACCCACAGAAACACACACACACACAGACCAAGCATGGCCTGTAAAAATAACCAGACAGGAGACAAAAGATGGACCCCTCCTCCCGTCAGTTCCTTCATCAAATCAGTCTCCGGTGTAAAGTCACACTGCTGGTATCAGGTGTTGACCAGCATCTTTGTCCGCCGGCTCTTTTTATAGCCCTACCTGCGTGCAAGTGGAGCACCAACGTCAACGCTTTGGGAGACCGCATGGCAGGCAAAGGTTGTGTGCTATTTAATATGGGTCAACTCAGATGACCAGGCCATTTACAGAGTCTAAACATATCTGAGAGAACTAGCCGAGAAGAAACATGTGGCAAATACCCAAAATCTCTAAATGTTTTCACAAGCGCTAAAAGGTTTCCAGGATTGGGATGACTTTAATCATGACTGAAGGCTAGGAGAGAAAGGCTGGAACACGTTTCGCTGAGGGACACCCAGCTCAAAGCCCCATTTCAGTTCAGTCGCGTGGGGATCCTATTTATTGTGGCTGGTTTCAGAATAAGCCTTTCCTACTAAGACTGGTGCTCCACGTGACGGAAGAGTGTATGATATGATTAAAGAAATGTCTTAATCCTTTGTGGTAGGGGCTAGGTATGACTCGGAGAGGTAAATGTTCAACATAGGGATGCACCGATGTATCGGACGAACATCGGTAACCGCCGATATTCGCGTTATTGACTGCCATCGGCTTATCGGAAAATAAGATGACATTCACCTATGGCAGTGGCCGATGTTTACATGTTTAATGCTTCCTCCTCTTAAAATGTCACTGGAACATGTCTTACAAACTGCATATCGCTGATCTTTCTCAGAGACATTGAAATACTCCCACACGACCCGACATTTCCTTTCACTTTTATTTGTAAACAAACCACACATGCACGCGGGCGGCTTTTTTTTTTCTATCGTATCACTCCGCAAGCGTCCTCGGTTGCTAAGCGACGTCAACGTCTTTGGCAGACTATTTCTCAGCTGATCAACACTACGAATGCTGGTAACAAATAAATAGTAAAAAGACAAACCGTGTGAAGTTATTTTCTTGGCCATAGTTTCCATATATTAAAGACGTGTTTAGTTCATCGTCATGCAGGCTTTGTTGTGCCTATCTGCCTAAGCCCACGTTGAAATAATTTGGCTATCGGCCAAATTGTTATTTTAAACATCGGTATCGGCCCAGAATTTCACAATCGGTGCATCCCTAGTTCAACATGTGGTTTATTCAAGAAACAAGGTAAAGAAGCTTGCGTTCTGGAGGTGGTTCATGAAGCATCTCTCGAACACAGGTAAGGATTTAGTTTATAACCTTCGGTCTGTCTTGGCGTGGGCGGAAATGGCAAGAGGCCATGCTCGTAGGGTCATTCTTATCTCAAACCCATAAAACCAGTGTGCAAAATACGGGGTGGTTTTGAGGGGGGCTCGACCCCCAGATTTACCCATGAGAACCCCTGAAAGCCTCAAAATCAAAATTTGAGGGGGGTCTCAAATTATGTCAAAAAAATAAAATATTTTATTGTCACTAATGGTCACTTAAATGGTTTTAGCTCACCATGTTCAGTATTCAGAATTCAAAACATTTATTTACAAATTATTTATTGTTATTTTTTGCCAAGCGGAGCCAGCCAGTCCTGTGTGCGTATGCAAATTAGCCATGTTCGCCAAACAGAACAAGTCATACTAAAAACGGCTAGCAAGCGAAAGCTAAACCAGAGTGTATCACTCATACACTTTGGGTCTATTCTAACTTAAGGTAAGAGGCTATCTTTTAAATCTTTGCAGTGACTGAATTGTGATGATAGAACTGATTGTTGTGCATAAGATGTGTGTGTGTGTGACTGTGCGCGTGCATGTCCTTTCCGGCTTCGGCATACTGCATGGTTATGAAGACCCTGTGGTTGGTTGGGGTCTTAGTGAAGCAGCCTAGCCTTGGAGTTGGAGAAGTTGGAGTGATCAATTACGTGCATGTGAGAGCGATAGAGAGAGCGCGCGCGAGAGAGAGCGCACCTGCCATGGTTGTCAGCATCCACCGTGGTAGGACAAATGTGCCTTGTGTATGTGTCGAATGATGTCTCGGTCTGTAGACCGAGACATTTACTGTAGAAGGATGGTTAAATAATGTCACACGATCGGTCATACTGCAGGCTTTCATTTGCAAGTGCACTGATTGCGTGCCAGTCTCCGATAGGCTACACCTGGCATTTATTCAGTTGTTGATTGCTCTTCTAAGTGTGCCATATTGGTGCCAATTATGTTGTGTTTGCATTGTAATGCACAACTTTGCCTCTCCTTGTTATAAAACAACGTGCATCCAAACAACTTTAGCCAATGCAGCCTCCTATGTCAGTACTGACATAGGAGGCTGCATTGGCTAAAGTGATGCTTTACGAATAGGCTACTATAGCATATCGCATTATCTATAGCGTACATGTGTTGTCATGTAGGCTATAGACTGATTGATTGCATCCATGAAATATTGTAATGTTATGGCCTACTGCATATTGAGAAAATTTAGATCGGTATTGCACAAAAATCTGGGGATGAGTATCCCCCCCGAATATTGATGGGTATTTCGCACCCTACATAAAGCCGTAAGTGGAGTGGTTCATTTGAGCCGGGTCCTGCCAGAACAAGTTCCGGCACCTCTTAATTTTTGCCTCTCTGTGTTCCGGTACTTATTTGGGTGGATCCGGTACCTCGCATAAAAAAATAAAGAAATAGTCGGAGATCTGTTGACGCACTGAAAAGCTGGGCCAACAAACCACGCCCGACACTTTTGAAATTCGCCGCATCTGAGGAGCAAGTAGAGAAAAAAAACGGTTACCATTTCAACGCAAGCATGTCAAAAAGACAGTTCAATTAACTGTCTTTTTTCAAAAAGAAAGAAGAGTTGCAAGACACTTCAAAACGAAAAAAAAAAAAAAAAGCCTCCACAAGCGGCGACGAGGGCAGCTGCAGCGGGTCATGTTGATGGTCAAAACTGACTGCAGCAGGAGGCTAGTGCCGCAACAGCTAGCCGGGTTCACCGACAGCTAGCCAAGCCGGGGCAGGAGGCTGGCACCGTGCAGCAGCTGGTCAGGTTCACCGTCACTCGGAGCAGGAGCAAGCTACAGCACTAGCAGTCAGCCAGGTGGATCACCAACAGCCAGAGCAACAGGCGGGTACCCTGGCATCAGCTAGCCCGGGACAACAGCTGGAGCAAGAGGCAGGAACCGCAACATCAGCTGGCTTACAGCAGGAAGATTCAGAAGGAGAGGAGAGCGCATTGAGCGGAGAGGAGTGTGGGACGTCCAGTGACAGGTCAGGGATGGGATGCACAACTGTTTGGACAGCAGCTCAGTTCAAAGCGAAGCAGACTTAGTACCCCTGGCTTCTTATGGAAAATTCAGGTTTTGGCTGCACAACGTGTAAGGCGGTGGGGACTTTGGGGGCAGAGAAGACGGGGGGGATGAAACTCACAAAAGAGTGGGTTTCATGCACAGTAACCTCATCTGCTCCAGATATTAAAAAACAGCAACGCGCACTCAGAAAAAAAGCGTTTGAACATGCCCGTACCAAGTCTCACCTAGCAGCAGTAATCATCATTCTTGAGGAGGCAAAAGTGGACACTTTAGGACAGTCTATAATTAATAGTCAGTCTGAACAGATGGCCACTAAAGCTTGCGTATTTCGCACATCGTAAAAGGAGGCTAAACGCCACCGTCCCGCATATGGCTTCGAATATGAGATTGATTGCCAAGAATTAAATGGACTCGATATGGGGAGAATTTTACATTCCAATGTTGCGTGTGCAAACATACAGAAACATATTTCTGAAGAAATGAAAAGAAAACTGTTTGAAAAAATAGTACTGTGCACTCCCAAACTCAGTTTAATGCTGGATGAGTCAACCAGTTTAAGCAAAAAGAGCTGCTTGAAAAAATACCTTAGGGCTCAGTTGCCTGATACGGACAGCCTACAAACATTTTTACTGAACTCGTAGAGTTAGATGATCTAACTGCTCAAGGTATTGTCCACAAACTGTTTTCTGCTCTGGAGCGCCTGCATTCAACACAGGATTTTCTCTCTAAAACCCTCATTGGAGTAACTTGTGATGGTGCTTCTGCTATGTTAGGGCGTAAAAGTGGAGTGGCGAGTCGGCTCCAGGCCATTTTCCCCAACATGACTGTGTGGACTGCTCAGCCCACAGGCTTGAGCTTGCAGTCGCAGACGTAGTGAAAGAGATGGGCGCTATAAATCACTTTAAAATATTGATAGACAAGTTATATGCACTGTATAACACCTAACAAATCTAACAAAAACAGAATGGAGCTGATAGTCTGCTGAGAGCTTGGATGTCCAGCTATGCAAAATAGGTCGTATTTTAGACACTAGATGGGTGGCATCAAGTTTTAGAACCGTTGAAGCAGTGTGGAAGAACTACGCAGCACTTTACAAGCATTTCAAAACTGCATCAGAAGATCCCTCCCGTAATAGTGTCACAAAGCAAACATACAGTGGGCTTGCTATTCGCGTATCTTCGCATGCGTTTGTGAACAACTTAGGCATAATGTGCGATGTAATGCACTAATTATCCGAGCTGACAGATGAAACTGGATATAACAAGTTCATTGAGGAGTTTAAGGTGCTTTACGCAAAGTACTGGCCCGAGGACGCAGGTGCGCTGTATGGAGAGACTGAGGTTAAGTCACTGTGTCAGCGCTTCAACATTGCCAACCCGCGCACATACGGGCCTACAGAAAGTACAGAGACTCAGATGGAAAAGACACCCCCGATGAGCTGATGGAGTTACTTGTTGCTGTCAACAGCATTCCCATTGCAAGTGCTGAATGTGAGTGCGGATTTTCTCAAATGAACTTGATTTGCACTCCTAACGGTACCTCTTTGCTCACATCCACCATATCATCTTTACTCTTTCTAAATCTTGTTGGACCCCCCGTCTAAATTCAATCCAGTCCCGTACGTGAGGTCGTAGGTGGCCAAAGGACACAGAACTGCCACAGACACACACAGTAAAACCCGAAAAAAAGAGGTAGAGGAGAATCCGGACATGCTCGTGATGTGGGGTGTTTTGGACAACTAAATATGGTGGGCGTACTGTCTATTAATAGGACGCCGTGCCAATCTTTGAATAATAATAATGGAAGATATGTGTGATTTATTAAAAGCTTCTTTTTTTTTAACACATTAGACCTGTTGAGAAATTAATTGCTGACTGTACACTGTATGTCCCACCTGTGGTGATGTGGGCATTTGCCTGTGCTGTGCGGAATATAGCCTAAAATAATTGTAAATTATTACATTTAAACCATGGATATTATTCGAAATTCAGGCTTGTAAGTCCCACAGCGTGGCAAGTGGGCATTTTCATGTTGTTTTCAGCACGTTTTATGTATACGTTCCGGGACCTGTGCCCGTCTCGTCATCCCTGAGCGGTCATATGTACTTTGCGTTCCGGCACCTTATGCTTTACAAATCAAGCACTGTGTATGTGGTGTTGTGTTGACCACTCTATGTGTTCAAGAGGCTATTCAGGACTGGTATCAAAACAACAAATGTGTGGTCCAATGAGGTACATATGTTAGCTTTAATCATGTGTTCTAAATAAAGCATGGACGAAATCAATGTACATCAGATACCTGACGGACGGTAGCCTGTTAAACATTGAATTAATAACGTTGGACGTCTTTTGCCCGCACATTGACAGCGTGACCTGCTCGGCACGGCCACAGGGAGGGAGGGGAACCATGTCTGCTGGAGGGAGCCGCCATGACTGAACCTGATTATTCCCAGCTTTTAGCCGACGGGCTTCTGTGTTTCTGTGATAGCGCAGGTTTGGTGGGCGCAGATGAAAGGATGAACGCTAACGTGGGGGTTATTAAAGGTGCATCGGTCTAACCTCTCTCCCACGTAACCTAGGAAACGCTCGCACCGTCACGCGCCGTGCCACAGGTTTCAAGCGGCCCCCTTCTGCACCGATCGCTCGAATTACAGGCTAATTAAGGTGTCAGCACAGCAGATGCCTCATTTGGGAACTAGTAGTGTCCTACTGAGTCAACTATCCTTTTCAAACATGTTGCGATAGGCTACCAGGCTGCCTCTTATAGCGCTATGAAGGCATGTCTGCTACTCTATTCCAGATAAGTTATGTTATCACCATGACGTCACGAGACAGTACATCAACCTCTTCTTTGAATTACCAGTGCTCTCTCCTTCCCGACAACGCCCTGGGTTTTCTCGCACAAGAAGATCTTTTCAATGGAGAATAGGGATGGGCATGATTAATGACGATCGACTAATTGATCATTATGAATTTAGCTGATGACGTACATTTTTTATAGATAAAACTAATGCAGGTTCTGTTGCATAGTGTCAGTCTTGGAATGCAATGAATTTTGCTATGTGGCAGCAATTAAACATTTTACCACATGGGGGCAATATTAAAAAAAAAAAAAACCGACAGTTACCTGCGAGTTTCTGTGTATTTTAAAAGTAATCATGAAGAGTATGAGGTCACGGCGAAGTGTGGTATGGGACCATTTTGATTTAAACAATGACTTAGTTCACTGCCATCTCTGCGAAGCTGTGTATAAGTACAACACGGCCACGACTCAAATGATGTACCACTTGAACAACGTGCATCCCACCCTGGTTAGTGGCGGTGCATCCTGCTCTCAGTCTCAACCTAGCATCGACTCGATGTTAGCATGGACACGGAGGAGCTGCGATGCACAACGAGCAGATAAATTTATCCAAGGGATCTGCAAGATCATTGAGATGGATATGCTGCCCTTAAGAATCGTTGAGGGCGAAGGTTTTCGAAAACTGATAAACATATTGGAACCAGCATATCACATTCCGTCACGACGTACCATCACCAGACTGATAGAAACTCACTACGAAGAACGGAAGCAAGAGCTGTTAAAAGAATTGAGCACAACTGAAAGAGTTGCTCTAACCACAGACTGCTGGACCGCTTTGACAGCTGAGAGCTACATCACAATCACCTGCCACTACATCCAGCGTTGGGAAAGTTCACTTTCTACGTGAACTAGTTCAAGGTTCAGTTCACAAATTTTAAAATGAACTAGTTCATTTAAACGTTCATAATTCAAACAGTTCCAAAAAATGAACTAGTTCATAGTTCTTTTTTTCTATTTGTTGCTGTAAGCTATTCGTTTTTTCTGGTATTTTGAACATTGAGCTCCCTTTGTGGTTTGTCTAGGATGAAATAGAGTGGTTGAATCAAGTATCGTAGCAAAACACAGTTTCTATTTCTATAGTATAGCTATTTCTATTTAGCGCATTTTGTAAATCCCATTGATTTCTGTTGGAAGACTCGTTGGCCGGAAACGGAAAGGGGGGGTGTTCACGTTTGGTTGTAGTCTTTTCGCTCGGTTTTAGCCCTACTGTTGGGACGGAGAACCGAGCGAAAAGACTACAACCAAACGTGAACAGCCCCCCTTTCCGTTTCCGGCCAACAAGCAAAGCTAGGAGGTATTCTAGTCTGCTGAGCTATGAGCCAGAGAGCTAACGTTATGGATTGTACATATTTATAATTCGATATTCGTCTCAGCCTTTATTCCACAGATACTCTAGGGTCTATAGCATATAACCGCGTTGTCTGATTACAGTTTATTTCATTTTCCAAGATTTAACAGCTCTCGTTTTGAAGAATAATCACCGCGCCATTTGTTTCAATGGGCATCGCGCCGGTCTATACTTTCAAAATAAAGTGTACATATTTATAATTTGAAATTCGTCCCAGCCTTTATACGAAGGTTACTATAGGGTCTATAGCATATAACCGCGTTTTCTGATTACAGTTTAATGTAACAGTAAGCTGGCAACACCGCAACTGCAAATTAACCACACGGAGATAACCTTGGCAACCGGTCAACAACACGGCGTTCTGCGCGCGCATCCGCCGTCTTGACAAACAAATAATTCCCATATTGAACGAAGTTAAACCAAGTGAGTGTGCCGTTCACACACCAGAATGAACGAGTTACGTTCACAGTAACGTTCATCAGGCAGTAATACAGTACATTCAGTTCACGTTCGCCCAAAATATGAACGCCATCAGGCACAACACTGACTACATCAGTGATGACTGGCAAATTAACTCAGCGGTCCTGCTCCAGAAAGCCTGCAAGGCCAGCATACAGCTGACAATCTCGCTGAGAAAATGAACGAAGCTGTACAGCAATGGGGCCTTGAAGACCGAGTTATTGCATGTGTTCATGACAACACGGCCAATATTGTTGCTGCGAACAGTCCCACCAGAGTGAACTGGATTTCCGTTGCCTGCTTTGCACACACACTCCAGTGGGCCATAAATGACGGATTTGCAATGTGTCTATATCGGGTAATATCAGCGACTAGTAAACTTGTTAGCCACTTCTATCACAGTACGGCAGCAACCAATGCACTGCAAAAGAAACGGGAGCAAATGGGCCTCGTAACACACCGGCTTATCCAGTCATCTAAAACAGTGGTGGAACTCTGTGTGCAATGTGGTTGATTGGCTGGCGGAGCAGCGGTGGGCTGTTACTGCTGTGCTTTCGGACGGAACCGTGACTAAGCTTCAAGATGACAGGATCCTGGAGTTGAAGGATGAGCACTGGCAGATGATGGAGGACACACAGCCTGTGCAGTCAGCACTTAAATGTGCCACCACGGTTTAGTCTGCCGAGAAAGACGTCTCCATCTCGAAAACCTATCCCGTTACCTTCGGCCTCATCAATATCCACCTCATGCGCAATGAAGAAGACGGGCCCAGACTCAGTGAATTTAAAGCAAAAGTGCGGTCCTCCCTCATCAAGCGAATGAATCTAAGCTAAACTTTTTTATCAATAATAGCCAATTGGGGTAGGCTTAATTACATGCATATTTGCCTCTTATCTGCATTACGTTGCCTATTTAGATATTTTCTAATAGATTCCCCCCATCATATATTTACAGGTTCAGTCTGATGAGTTTGTGTCATCCGCCCCCATGATCTCATCAATGCTGGAACCTCGCCACAAGCACCTGGGCTTTCTTAACTCAACACAGAAAACGGCTGCTAATGTGAAACTGGTTGACCTGGGAGAGGCAGTGGAGATCGGTAGGGCGGCTATCCCAGAGGCTGGGGGAGGCGAGGAGCCTGCGTTGTCTGACACGGACAAGTGGAACACAAACACTGGAGTCGCAGCCTCTCAGTCCCAGGTCTCTGCTATGGCACAATTCCTTGGGGAGCACTATAGGCCTACCACTCAATGCGAGTCTGGCATCGAAGCAGCACTTCAGAACTTTCTGAGGGAGGCCCCCCCACCCCTGGATTGCACCCCTACAGGCTGGTGGAAAGTGAATGGAATACGGTTCCCCCAGCTTGCCAAGTAAGCACGGAGGTACCTGTGCATCACGGCAACGTCGGTCCCCTCAGAGCGGGTGTTTTCGGCAGCTGGACTGACGGTCACCGGGCTGCGGTCGCGTCTGACCCCAGAGCATGTTAACATTCTCATTTTTCTCAGCAAAAATCTGTAGACTGTTGCTGAAGTTGTATGTGAGTTATTGGTTCTATTTTCTGAAGCTTTGTTCATAAGCCTAATTCATTGTCAGGTAGGCTAACAATCACCCTCTTTCTCTGCCTTTTTTTATAGTTTTGAGTTACATTTGGCAAAACCTGTCTGAACTAAGTATGATATATTTTTGGTTAAGTTATAACATGATTGTTTTTTTATATTATTATTATTATTTTGGGAAAAAACGAGGGTCAGTTGTGTTTATGAGCACCGGCTTCGTTGCTTAAGAGCAGTGGTTCTCAAACTTTTTATACCGCGTACCACCACGGAAAATATTTGTCTCCCCAAGTATCACCATTATGACAGATGTATAAAATATAACAAAATACTGTAGTAGTAGGCCTGCGGCCCTATTCAGCTACGCAGATCTCATGCAGGAGGCACATTTATTCTTAAACATAATATTATTTATTGTTAGCTGTTGTCAGCTGTACAAAGTGGTAGCACTAGAACAGAAACACGGAAACACATACACAAACACACAGCAAGTGAGAAAATGATCTCATGGTAAATGTATTTCCATTCGTAGCCTACTAGTATTTTGATAGTACAGAACCCGTAAAGGGACATGGGGTAAAAAAAAATAATTTAACGTTTTTCGTGAGCACGAGAAAGTATCAGGTGCTCACGAGAAAATATCTGGTGCGCACGAGAAAGTATTGTACGCATATCAATGTTAGTGTGTGTGTGTATGTGTGTGTGTGTGTGTGTGTGTGTGTGTGTGTGTGTGTGTGAGTGACGTCAGCGAGTGATTGGACGAGCGAGGAGAACGAGCGGTAGCGTGCGTGTCAGTTTAGTGAAGTAATAAACGAGTCCGGTTGTGTGTAAGAATAAAGCAAGGGCGTTATTTTGCATAGGGACAGAGGTAGCCTACACGTCCCGACCAACTTTGGGAAAGAAAGGATTGTCCCTACTAATATTTCTATTTATTATTTAATATAATGGAAGCATATTTAACATAATGAATTTAATATAATATTTTTTGGCAAACTCTTGCCAAACTCAGCGGCCACCGCCGTGAAGACACACCGATTTTGGGGGGGGGGGGGATGCACATGTAAATCTAGATTTTATTTTAATAAAGTATTTGTTGTTGCAGCATGATGCAGTCGACGTAGCGATTTTGGGTTACGTCTGTGAAGTGTCCCTACCAAAGCTGAGACCAAATTTCGCCCTTGGAATAAAGTACCCAGCCTGTCAAGAATCGGTCGCCGCTTCATTCTGACCATATTCCGACCTATAAGCAGACACACTGACGGTCAAAGTGAAGGGTGTTGCCCCCGAGAGAGATTTGGTCCTGGAGGGAACGTCTCCCCTGTGCTCCTCGGTCTGGGAGGCGACAGCAGGAAAGGTGTAACTAACCATCTCGTATTGGAGGTGGAGCGCGAAAGAGTATACCTGCTCCAATAGTGCGAGATAAAAATAAAGCACATTAATTGTAATGATTTTAGCTTGTGTGTGATTTATCGCGGGCACAGGGACACACAAGGTAAAATCATTCAAATGAATGTACTTTATTTTTATCTCTCACTATTGGAGCACGTAGGCCTACTCTCTTGCCTCCAACTATGAGATGGTTAGTGTTACACCTTTCCTGCTGTCGGCTCCCAGACCGAGGAGCACAGGGGAGACGTTCCCTCCAGGACCGATGCTCTCTTTTTTAACGTTTTTTTTTTTCTAATTCCTCTGCGTACCCCTTGATTAGCGCACCGCATACCACCAGCGGTACGCGTACCATAGTTTGAGAACCACTGATTAAGAGCACATTAGTGCATATCAAGTGTAACCATTGAACGGATCCGGTTTAACTGCCACAAGAGTTATTCATCTAATAAGAATGATCTCAATGAGGAAAACATGCAGTGTTTTTGTATTTTCATTGCATTTTGAATATAGCATATAAATAGTTAATTCAATATAAAATATTAACGATTAATTGAAAATTTATCGTTGATTCTCCCGACGATCGACTAAGACAATTTAATTGAATGCCCATCCCTAATGGAGAATAAAACGCACATCGTCCTGCAACCTGGCCGCATCTGCAGGTCGTTTCTCTCGGACTCGGACCGCGCTGGATGGTGGCCTGTTAAATTTCTTCTACCCCTCTCCCTCCCTCCCTCCCTCCCTCCCTCCCTATCTCTCTCCCTCCCTCCCTCCCTCCCTCCCTCTCCCTTCACATCACGGATCTCCTTCATCGGCCAACTTTCCACAAAAGGAATATTTCTATAGCAAACAGTCACCAGGGAACCAGTCGTTACACACGCTGTGATTAGCTGATAACATCACACGCAGCACACACCTCCACTCTCTCGGAAGACAAGCTCTGGCGCATCCCCTCTCCTCCCTCGGGTTAAGATAGCAACCCCCCTATGGACATAGTAACATGCATCATCACACGTGGTGGATGTAGCCTTTAGGTTACGTGTTTTCTGAGCAGTGTTTATGTGTGGCTCCCTGTATGCAATATGAGCAGGCCTACGTTTGGTTGGAGAAACAGCAGTCTGTTAGACCAGCGATTCCCACTCCCAGTCCTGAACCAGAGCCGATCCATGGACCCGTTAAAACCGGGCCTTGAATTTTTCTTTTTATATATATAGCCCTATATATTTTTTTTCTGATTTTATAACTTTGGCCTAACGGGTCATGTTATTTCCTCCAACACATAGACATAAAATCTATCAATATATGTCTCTAAACCACTTTTTTTTTTTTTTTTTTAGGGTTTATTAACCCTAACCCTAACCCGTCTCTTAGGGGATTTTTCTTCTTATAAAGTGTATTATTTTATATAACTAAATGTATAAATGCAACAGCATTTCCTTGCTGTTGCTTTAATTGTTGTGAATATGACACATAAACCATCTTGAAAACCAGCCACATCCTTTGTTTAAAAATTATGCATCTTAAAATGAAGGCATTCAAATTGACTGCCGGTCCTCCAATTTGAAAGAATATTCCGGTCCTTGGAACAAAATAGGTTGGGAACCCCTGGTTTAAGAGACAGCAGCCTGTTATACCTATAAGGATGATCACAGCAGGTGGCTCCATGAGCTTACTTTAATGCGTCACATTTCACGCTTTTATCTAAAGCGACTTACGATAAGTACATTTGTCAGAAGAAGGAGAAACAATTTATCGCTGTTGGTACAGAAAGGATGTTCACAGAAACAAGTGCCAAGTACTTACAATCATTAGGTTAACCCATTCCCGTATACAACAAGAGTAGCTGGGATATGATGCTACACAACTAGTAGCATCATATATAATTACTTCTTTTTTTTATGTTGATCCACAAATGAGACGTGTCAGATCCATCGTCCAAGCACCGACAGAAAAAAGTTGGCCTTATTGTTTTGAATAACTATTTTGTCCAAAAGCAAAAAGAAAAGTTCAAATTAAGATCCGAATTAAAAATGAATAGCTAATTACAATGAATGATTGGCGAATAATTCAAACCGAACTGCTGAACGGATTAATGAAAACTAAAATAACGAGGTATCCGAAACTGAACCACACGGTAAAGGCTGGGATGACGTGGTTAATTAGGTTATTATTAAACCGGGAAAGATGGAGAAAATAATTGAATGCTTCACATGGCGGTATGGCTGAGGGCCATTAGAGGGCAATTCTGTGTCATATCTGATTAGTAGTGCAGTCCATTTAAGTTCTTAAAATGCTTATAGAGATGTAGCTCGGTTCCCTTTGATATAGCCTAGGTACTGACTTACACATCCACCCCTAATGATTACTAAAGAGGCTGTATCCAAGGCCCAGACGTTTAGCACACGCTTGAGTCAGGATTGAACATACAGAGGCACCGCTATGACTGGTGCTGTCCACCTCTTTAGCAGAGCGGAGCAGGGAGCTTTAAAGGGGTGATATCATGCTTTTTTAAATTTTCACTTTGCTTTAGACTGTTATATGAGGTATGTGTGTATACATGTTTTAGAAAAGTCTGAACCAGGGGGAGTATTCACGCCCACCCAGAACGCCCCTCAATAAGTGAGTCAAACTGCTTGTTTAAAGGGATATTTCACCGATACAGAACGGGCGTTCTATCATTATAAAATCGCTATTATAGTATAAAAAAAAAACGTTTTTCTTCCCTCAGTCTAACCCAGTCTTGCCTTGGCCCAGCTGTCCTCCTTACATTTCTCCTGACCTGACGTCAAATGACACGTTTGACGTCAAGTCAGTAGAAATTTGCTTGCCTGCTAGAAGGGCCGAGGACTACAAACCACTGGTTCCGCAAATATGTAAGCCCACCAATAAGGAATGAGGGGGGCGGGAGCTTGCGTATGAGATGTAAACACAATGTCCGCAATGTTTCTTCACCGCTTAGCTAGAGAACTAGACCAACACAAACCTCCGACCATGGCAGAAGCAAATTTGCAATGGGAAACAGCCAAGTGGAGCAAGTGGAGACCCGTGTTTTGATTCTCGGCCATGGTGGAGAAGGAATTGGGGGAAGAAACGTTGGCTTTGACTCACTGAAGTCCAGATTGCACTGCAACTTCAGATTGATGTGGAAGGACCAGAGACGTCGTAGACGATCTGAGGACAATCTGAAGTAGACTGAACTGCGACATGGAGGAGAAAGGGATTGTTGCCAGCAATTGTGGACAGTGAATTTTCTTCCGTCTTAGCCCCGCTGACCGCGCCAAGGCACCACCGCCTCGGCAGCGGGGCTCCGGCGGGCAGCGGGGCTCCGGCTGAAGACAATCGCGGGCAACAATCCCTTTCTCCTCCATGTCACAGTTCAAGTAAGTTGCAGTTCTTCAGAGAGTTTAGAGAGTCAAAGCCAACGTCTCTTTCCCCAATTCCTTCTCCACTATGGCCGAGAATCAATACACGGGTCTTATTTGCAAACCTGCACCCGCCCGAACCCAAGAATTACATTCCGCACCCGACCAGACCCGCTATAAATTGATACTGACGCCCGACCTGCACCCAAAGGAAAATTAGACACATTAGATGGAACGCCAGGGAATTACACTATCTGGTGTTTGGCGTGGTGCTTCATCCACTGTGGATGGTTTTAGTTTACTCGTATGCTCCCGAATAACATCTCCAGCACCGGAGAAGTCTCACTCGCAATCGCAAAACCCGCGACCGACCACGCTGTTCAGGCATCCGACCCGACCAGCACCCGTGTCCAACACAGTACCAACATTATTTTTCCCCCGTTTCATCGAAATTGTGCAGTTCACCTGTCGGGTACCCGAACCCGTGCAGGACTCTGGCTGAGATAACCCCCACTACGAGTCTTTACTTGTTGTGGATGTACCACAGACGTCCGAGAACCCGACTCAGTCTTTAATTCATAATATCATCCGGAGGCGCGCACAGTTTTTGACCATGATATTATATATTGTATTATATTATATAGATACCTATATATTATATAATATTCTATTATTTAGATATAGAGCTCCGGGAGTCTGCAAACGGCAACAATCACTTCTCCTCCATGCTTCAGTTCATGCTGGAGTGCAGGGAGTGAACACTGATCGGCTTTTATGTCCCTCAGGGAGTGAAAGCTGATTGGCATTGTGGGAGGTGTCGTCTTCAATCTGCAAACGCCAAACAGTCACTGTCTGCCTTTTCTTGGTCAAGGAGGTACAAAATTTGAAATTTATGTTACTATTCGACTAAATATATGACCCACTTTCAATACAGATTCATGTCTCCACCGGTGAAGTATTCCTTTAAGCTCAAACTTTCCTTCATAACAGTGGGACGTCAGACTTGCAGTGGGCGTTGCTGAAGTGCAGGAGTCTTGCCTCCTGGCTGCCCGCTATGTTTACAACTTCCTAAGGATGTGAGTTTCCAGTCACACGCACAAATCGTTCGACCAATCGCAACAGAGTGGGCGTGCTAACCAATCACAGCAGACTGGGCTCCTCGGGCTTACAGCAACATGAGACAAAATAGACGCAGAAATTGGTTTTGCAGAAATGAACAGTGTGAGAATAATAAGGGGTATTTCTAACATACAGGCATGTTACCCTATTCTAGTAGTAACCCCAAATGCAATTATTAACCCTAAAAAAAGCATGTTATGGGATTTTTGATCAATGGTCCCTAGAGGATACACCGGGGCTGGGGGGGGGGGGGGGGGGGTAGCGGAGACCCGGGCGCGGTGTCACGTGTCAGAGGGGGTACCATTGAGAAGTGTGACGGGAGCACAACAGGGGTCATAGAGAGAAGGAGCAGCACCTCGCTCCAGTCCAGGCTTCCCAGCGGCGCTGTGAGAACCAGTCTGTGGGCCAGGCAGGTCCTCGTGTTCCCCAAGAGGGCCAAGTCGGTGACTGGGCTCGGCGAGCTCCACTCCACGCACAACGTGGCGTCGCCCGCCACTGTCGGGAAGAAGTTGTCAGGGGGAGAGGACACAGTAGGGCCATGCGGACGTGCGTGGAGGACAGCCAGACAGCCACTATGAGGCCTGAATGGTTTGGTGGATTCAGCCATGTCCTGTATAGAGCATCTCACTGCAGTATGCCCTTCAGTGGACAACAAACACATTCAAACGATGCCAACGTTTGTTAGGAAATGGGGTCTACTTCTAGTAAGATAGCTGTTAGCACGGCTCAGTCTAACTTCATGCATTCATAGCCATGCTACATCATGCTAGCAGACCTGTGGAGGGTTTGTGATGCAGGCCTGTTGCCTCCCCAAAGCCTTCAGCCAGCCACCTTCAACGTCTGAAACCACAGAGCAGCTTGACAGTCCAAGGCTCTCTGGTTCACAGCAGAACAGTTCCCACAGGATTCCCCTTCTCAACAGTCGAAGGCCCACGCTGGTCATGAGCAGACCAGAGTAGACCAGTAGAATGGGGTTCATAGAGACCCCGCAGCCGGGCAAAGGGTGATGCAGAGCTGAGCATTACAGGACCCTGGACAGAACAACATGTTGACCGTCGTACAAAGCCAAGAGTTTCATGTGTTTATGTGTGTGTGTGTGTGTCTGTGTGTTAAATCAGTGTAACAAAGCCACACTGAAAGTGGGCCTCATTGTGTGTCAGTGCTCTGCCCTCACCAAGGTTCTCGTTACACTCTGTGAAGCGGGGAAAAGGTTGCTTAGCCGTCAAAGCCCCTTTGATACAAAGTCCAGTTTCACACCACTCCTCAGCCTATAGAGGGTCCAACGCATCGTTTAGCAGGGCCGGCTCCTGTTGCCCATGCTGCTCAACAGGGGCGTTTCTAGGTTTCATGAACATCCGGGGCTTAGCCCAATGGGAAAATGAAAATGCCCAAAATAATTGTATGCTTTATAGTGCATGCAATTTTTTTCATAATGCTTAACCTAAATAAACAAAATATGCCATTTATTATAGCTTTAAATAGCTACCTGGCTGCTGTGCTGCTTATCCCCAAACATCTAAAGTTCCATTCAAGTTATTTCAGTTATTTCAGAGTAAAATAAATACAAGTGAGACAGACCTTACACATGTATATATATGGATCTGACATTGAATTAATTGAATTAATGCATTCCATAGTTACCAGTAAATATACCAATAAATATATTTTTTTATTTTATTTTTTTTACCCAAAAATTATATTCTGGGCTAATTAAATAATATCTTGGGCTTTAGCCCCGAATAAAACAGCCTAGTGACGCCACTGCTGCTCAGTAACTGCCATTTAATTGAACGAGATAAGATCAGATGGCCTAAGGCGCTTTGTATCTGAATCTAGGCCAGCAGCTCGTTAACGGACGAGGAGCGACACCACCTTGGTTAATGGACATAGTGTCAGGAGTGACACCACCTGGGTTAATGGACGTAGTGTCAGGAGGAGTGACACCACCTTGGTTAATGGACGTAGTGTCAGGAGGAGTGACACCACCTTGGTTAACAGACGTAGTGTCAGGAGGAGTGACAACACCTTGGTTAATAGATGTAGTGTCAGGAGTTACACCACCTTGGTTAATCGACGCAGTGTCAGGAGTGACACCACCTTGGTTAACAGACGTAGTGTCAGGAGGAGTGCTACCACCTTGGTTAATGGACATAGTGTCAGGAGTGACACCACCTTGGTTAACAGACGTAGTGTCAGGAGGAGTGACCCCACCTTGGTTAACAGACGTAGTGTCAGGAGGAGTGACACCACCTTGGTTAACAGACGTAGTGTCAGGAGGAGTGACACCACCTTGGTTAACAGACGTAGTGTCAGGAGGAGTGCTACCACCTTGGTTAATGGACATAGTGTCAGGAGTGACACCACCTTGGTTAATGGACATAGTGTCAGGAGTGACACCACCTTGGTTAACAGACGTAGTGTCAGGAGGAGTGCTACCACCTTGGTTAACAGACGTAGTGTCAGGAGGAGTGACACCACCTTGGTTAACAGACGTAGTGTCAGGAGGACTGACACCACCTTGGTTAACAGACGTAGTGTCAGGAGGAGTGACACCACCTTGGTTAATGGACATAGTGTCAGGAGTGACACCACCTTGGTTAATGGACGTAGTGTAAACAGACATAGTGTCAGGAGGAGTGACACCACCTTGGTTAATTGACGTAGTGTCAGGAGTGACACCACCTTGGTTAATGGACGTAGTGTCAGGAGTGACACCACCTTGGTTAACGGACGTAGTGTCCGTCACTGGGGCGGCCCCGGGCCCTCACATGAAAACAAGTGAACAGAAACCGTGTGCTGGATGATTTATAAAGGTTGCGTTTAATAAGAGGCTGAGATCTATGCGCTGTGATGTAGCGTACATCATGGCCAACATGCAGCGCTGAATTTTGACAAGCGACGGCGATAATGTGAGGGACATGGCAGGCGGACGTTAAACATCACTGATCCACAGGGACACGTAGTGTCAGGAGTGACACCACCTTGGTTAATGGACGTAGTGTCAGGAGTGACACCACCTTGGTTAACGGACGTAGTGTCCGTCACTGGGGCGGCCCCGGGCCCTCACATGAAAACAAGTGAACAGAAACCGTGTGCTGGATGATTTATAAAGGTTGCGTTTAATAAGAGGCTGAGATCTATGCGCTGTGATGTAGCGTACATCATGGCCAACATGCAGCGCTGAATGTTGACAAGCGACGGTGATAATGTGAGGGACATGGCAGGCGGACGTTAAACATCACTGATCCACAGGGACACACACTGACTCAGGTAGAGGACAGGGCCCTCTCCAAGGATTTGGATCAAAAGACAGAACGGCTTGGACGACAACAACAACAGATCCCATCCCGCTGAGGAGATGATTTAACCAATCACAGGCAGCCTGCGGCGTGCCCCGGAACTGTCCGATGAAGGCTCCCGCCGTTACCCCCATTTGGGTGGATGTGTTTCTCCACCTCCTTTATCTTAATTAATCAGTTTCACAGAGTTGACAATAAGCCTATTTATTCAAGCTCAAGCAACTCTTATCACATATTCTTATTTTCTCTCTCTCTCTCTTTCTCTCTCTCTCTCTCCTCTCTCTCTCTCTCCTTCAGTCTCTCTCTCTCTCCTCAGTCTCTCTCTCCCTCCTTCTCAGTGTCTCTCTCTCTCTCTCCCTCTCCATCTCTCTCCTTCCCTCTCTCTCCCTCTCCCTCTTAGTCTCTCCCTCAGTCTACTTAGTGTCAAGCTTTCTACACAGCCCGGCGAACACACACACACACTTACACACACACACACACACACAGGCTAAAGCAATAAGCATGCAACCAAACACACTGATGCAAACAGACATACACACAGGCTAAAGCATGCAACCAAACACAACGAACGTACACCCATGCAAACACACACACACACACGCACACGCACACACACACACACACACTCTCTAGAACTTGTGGATAAGGGCATGGATGATAATCGGGTCCCTGTGTCCACGTCAGCGACATTCTGAGATAAGACGGCCACACGTGAGGACGAGGCGAAGTAGCGGAGCAGACACGGATCGGTATAAACAACCGTGTGGACACGCAGCGGAGGGAACTGGGCACGGCGCCATGGCAACAGCACCGCCCCTCCTCCACTCCTCCACCCGCAAGCACTAATGGCGTCCCTCGAAATCGAGGATTTCTCGCGCGTCGTGATCAAACATTTGCTTACTATTATGTTTCAGCAGTGAGCTGAGATCAAAACGGGTGGACTATTTCAGAGATATAGAGGAACCACAACACGAGTACACCCGCACGAGGCCCTACCTGGTGACGACCCCCTACTACAGCGTCACTCAGGACCATCAACACTGAGGGGGTCCACCTGGTGACGAGTCGACCCCCTAGTCACTCAGGACCATCAACACAGAGGGGGTCCACCTGGTGACCAGTTGACCCCCTAGTACCGCGTCACTCAGGACCATCAACACTGAGGGGGTCCACCTGGTGACGACCCCCTAGTACCGCGTCACTCAGGACCATCAACACTGAGGGGGTCCACCTGGTGACGACTCCCTCGTACCGCGTCATCAACAACAGCCGCGTTTGCATGGACACATCTGGTCTGATTAGAAGTGGAAGAACAGCTCAATCGGAATAGAAAAGGATCATACATACGCCTCAATCTGAATACAATTCTCTGATCGGAATATAATTCTATGCGGAGTAGAAGAGGTGGTGTAGTCCACTATAATCGACATATATACACTTATTCTGATTAGTTCGGGATGGGTGCAGCCACTTTTTAACTTTAATTGGTCCAACCCGTCAGTACTTTTATGCACACCGAACATGACCACTGTCAAGGAAAGTGGATTTTTTTGCCTGATTCACGTCTTTCTTAGCACTCTGCAAGCAGTCCGGTAACTTGTCAACCCCAGTGTGTCCGGTTACTAAGCGACGTCAACGTCTTTAGCGGACTATTTCTCTGCTGATCAACACTGCTAATGGTAATTGTAAAAAGACACACCGTGTGAAGAAATTGTTTAGTTTTGACAAGGAGCCATGTAATAAGCAGAATAATGTATAGAACGTCGCAGGTCATTATCGAAAATAATACCCTTCAGGGCGAAGCAAGACACCTCCGCTACGCTTCAGGGTCCGGTTCGCCCTGTCAGGGCTTATTTTCCCGATAATGACCGGCATTCTGTACAAAATTATCCCATACATATATCAAATAAGTCCAGACCAACATAAAGGTTGTGCGCGAGATACATACAAACGTACGCTTACCACTTTTGTAAATGCCATATACACAGTACATTCGGATTGCATGATAGGAATAAATCTATTCCAAATAGAAATCGAATCGGATCAGAAGTGTCCATGTAAACGCGGCTACTGATGGGGTCCACCTGGTGACGACCCCCTAGTACCGCGTCACTCAGGACCGTCTCTACTGGGTTCCACCTGGTGACGACCCCCTAGTACCGCGTCACTCAGGACCATCAACATTGAGGGGGTCCACCTACTGACGACCCCCTCGTGCCGCGTTACTCAGGACCGTCTCAACGGGGGTTCCACCTGGTGACGACCCCCTAGGACCGCGTCACTCAGGTTCGAGGCGCTGCTCTGCCTAGGCTCGGGATTAGCGAGAACGCCGCTCGCACTTCTTGTGGCATCGCGATGTTTAGACGACAGGGGCGAGCAGGCGGCTCTGACCCCCCACCACCCCTTCAAACACACACCGTACACCAGAGCCCCGTAGCGAAGAGAAGGACGGATGATCAGCGCGCGGGAGCGCCTGGGGCACGAGGCTAGCGGCTAAGCAGTTCGCCTCGTGAAGGCGGTCCGGGACCTCGTGCTGGGCGGTAAAAAAAAAAAAAAAAAAGCGCCTCGGTTCCCGCCTCTGTATGCAGCCCTCGTATCAGGGTGCCGCCAATGCGGGAATCCGACTTCCTAAAGCGTGGATGGATGAGAGCAGATACTAGAGGAGGCTTACCGATGGGCGAGCGGGAGCTGATGCAGCCCATGGCGACGGACAACACGCGGGAACAACAACCTGGATCCCCCGATCTGTACAGAGAGACCTCGTCAGACCGACGCCTCGCTCCTCTCGTCACGCGCTCCGCCGCCAGGTTCCGCGAGGCTACGGCGCGCGGCTGGGCTCACACCGCTCGATCTCGACGCCGAGGGCGGGAAAAAGTACTTAGGCTCCGTGTTGGCGTCCACGTGTTTCTCTGATGCGTTTACTTCCGTCGGTGACCGTCCTGCAGAGCATCTTGTGTCCAGTGTGCTCGTGCTCGTGCTCGTCCTCGCCCCCCAGGTCTTTCATCCTCTTCAACCTCTCGCTCTCCACCATGACGTCAACAATGGAGGGAAGAGATTCTGCAACGAGGGGAGGGACAACGCTTCTCTCTCTCGCTCGCTCTCTCTCTCTCTCTCTCTCTCTCTCTCTCTCTCTCTCTCGCTCACTCGCTTTCTCGCTCTCTCGCTTTCTTGCTTTCTCGCTTTCTCGCTCTCTCTCTCACATAACCATTTTGGTTTTATAATCCCCTAGTCCTTTTCCGCCTCCTTGTATTGTTTCCCGCAACCAACAGGTGATGTGCGGAATGAGAGCTGATTGGCTACTGTTCCTGCACTAGGTGGAAAAGGGGCGGGGCCAGGGGACACCGTTATCTGCTCAATTTCTGCAGTGCTGGAAATGTGGAGACCTCAGCTAATGGGAATCATGGTTTGGATCCCAACCAACCAACCGTCATGTGTGTTATGTTTGAACCAGATATTATGATGTTTAGGACTGAAATGAGGTCATTGAGGAAGACGACAGTAGCCCTGTAACGGAGAAAACGGAACGGAGGTTCTGTCATCCAGCTGACAGCTGTTCACTACAGCATGGAGGAATCGAGGCTCACTGAATGCATTAGCCGGACAGATAGAAATTAGCATCCCGCGCCCCAGTTCCAATGCCTGACCCCCAACCCCGGAAAAAAAAAAAGAAGTAATTATGTAAAAACATTTAACATAACATTTGTTGATTATCCTCCAAAAAACATGCATACCGCTCCCGAAAACTCACCGCTCGCCACTGGTTTGTGTGTGTGTGTGTGTGTGTGTGTGTGTGTGTGTGTGTGTGTGTGTTTGTGCGCGCGTGTGTTTGCGTGCGGCGTGTCCAAGCAAATAAAAAAACATTTTGAACTTCTTTTTACCTGTTTTTCTGTGACTTGAGTAAAATACCGAAAGAATACAGCTGCTGATTCATTTGATAGAACATTGTACTAAACTAGCCTGTATAAACCCAATATGAAGAAGCCATTGCACTGATTGTAGAATATCTGACCTCTAGAGCAAACGAGGATGTTTTTTCTTGCAGTCAACTTTACAGAGCTTCTGAGGATCAGTTCTGCAGTGCGCAGGGAACCTATTTCATAACAGTGAAATTGCGGCAACAAGAACGAAGTCCTGAAGCTGCACCATCCGTGGGCCCTGTCTCTGTGTGGAGCTGTGGCGCCATCTGCAGGACGAGGAGCGGCATGGAGCTGCTGCTGCTGCTGCAAGAACCAGGCGGAACTGCTCAAAATATAGTATCCATACAATAAGGATTCATAATAATTGAATGAGAACAACTGAGGTCCGAAGGGACAAATCTTAATGTTTTAATATGTTGAATAATGAATTGCCTACTGTGTGATGTCATCGAGTTCAGATGCTTCTCTGTGCTCATTAAACACTAATTTACGAGCATGCAATAAGAGACACTATTGGAAAAATACATTCAACTCATCATAGGATCTTCTCCTCACAGTGGGTTGTTAAATACACATTTTTCATTTACATAAACAACAGAGGTACACTCTGGAAGAATGCCAGAATGCCTTTCAAGCTCAATCCTGAGGTTTTAAAAAATGTGGGGTTCTCTCTCTCTCTCTCTCTCTCTCTCTCTCTCTCTCTCTCTCTCTCTCTCTCTCTCTCTCTCTCTCTCTCTCTCTCTCTCACTCATGGCCCTGCTAGGTTGCGGGCAACAGCCGGTCTGGCGGCGCAGTGCCTGCGGTCTGCGCCCACGCAGGCGGCGTAAGCCATGGCGTGGGCGATGTAGCTCTGCTCGTGAACCCCTTGGAGGAGGTGGGCCATGGGCCCGCGCGCCAAGATCACCACGTCCTCACCCCCATGCGTGGCCGACTTCAGCGGCACGGCCGCCAGCTGGACATAGCCACTGGTCTCTGGAGGAGGAGTAGCAGGAGGAGAAGGAGGGAGAGGAGGAGGAGAGGGAGGAGGAGGAAGAGGAGGAGCAAGAGGGAGAGGAGGAGGAGTGGGAGGAGGAGCAGGAGGGAGAGGAGGAGGAGGAGAGGAGAAGAAGAAGGAGAAGAGAGGAGCAGGAGGAGAGGAGGAGGAGCAGGAGGAGAGGAGGAGCAGGAGGAGGAGGGAGAGGATGAGCAGGAGCAGTAGGAAGAGGAGCAGGAGGAGGAGAAGGAGAGGAGCGGGGGGGAGGAGGAGCAGCAGGAGGAGTTGGAGAGGAGGAAGAGATGAGGAGGAGGGAGTGGAGGATGAGCAGGAAGGAGTGGAGGAGGAGCAGGAGGAGGAGGAGAGGAGGAGGAGAGGAGGATAGGAGGTGTCAGTTCCACTATGTGTGCAAATGTGTAGGTAAAAATAATAGTAATGACAGTAATTAATTGCAATTATATAGCACCTTTCAAGCAACACAAAGCACTTTGTTTGTTTGTGTGTGTGTGTGTGTGTGTGTGTGTGTGTGTGTGTGTTTATGCGTGTGTGTGTGTGTGTGTGTGTGTGTGTGTGTGTGTGTGTGTGCGTGCGTGCATGTGTGAGTGCGTGCGTGCGTGCGTGTGTGTGTGCATGTGTATTTGTGGGGGAAAAAGCCCTTCCACTTCAAAAGTCTGGATGTGTGTGTTGAAAAATGAGAAGTAAAATGTGAGTCTAGCATTAACTAGGGCCCCTAGGTTACTGACCGCTAACCAGGGCCCCTGGGATGCTGACCGCTAACCAGAGACCGCTGACCGGGGCTGGTTGGTCACTATAAAGATTGATGCTGGTTGGTGATTATAAAAACAGGTGCTGGTTGGTGACTATAAAGACTGCTGCTGGTTGGTCATTTTAAAGAGGAGGACGGTCTTACTTGTATCGACCTTACGGATGTCGGGGCGTTTCCCTCCCTCCATCTTGTTCCCAGGTCCGTTCCCGTACATCAGGGTGGTGAAGGGCATCATGTCCGAGGCCCACAGGGGGGATTTACCTGAACAAACATCACATAGTGTAAACTTAAACATCATACGTCATAATTTGTTAAATGTTAAATGTTATACACATGTAAAGGGGCACACTTTCAAACATTCTACAAAGAGAATATGAATTATATTATTACATGTTATAAAGTAATGACAATTTGCAACTGCACACAATAGCACATATTCATAACACGATAGGCTCCTCACTTAAACCTTCACTTTCACATGGCATCGGTTCCACTGATGTACCTGAATAAGCAGCACATACACCTCTCACACGCACACACACCCAAACACAAATACACACACATGCACATACACACACACACACAATCACTGGCTAAAGAATTCAAACAAACACACACAAACACACACACACACACACACACACAGGCTAAAGCATGCAACCAAACACACCCACTCAAAAATACATACACACACACAGGCTAAAGCATGCAACCAAACACACCCACGCAAACAGACTTAAATACACACATACACACACAGACACACACACACAAACACACACACACACACACACAAACACACACACACACACAAACACAGGCTAAATCATGCAACCAAACACAACACACACACACACAGAAACACAAACACTCACGAACCCAAGAAGGAGTACAGACAAATACAAACACAAACACACATACCAAAGCATGCACACACACGAACACCCGCACAACCACTAAATATATTGTTGCCTCACACAATGGACTGTATCCATGTGTTAAAGTATCAGTGAGAGGTGTGTGTTGGGCAGGGGCATGGGCAGCAGGGAGGGTTTTATTACACTAACATGCTTAGTCTCAGATAAACCAGCTTTTATGATACCTAATGATTAACTGCTCACTGATTGGACTCTGCAGCATATTGGATTTAAGTGTAAAGGTGAATCACCCAGCCCTTGGGCCTGATACCTTTTCAAAGCAGTGACTTGTGTCAGGTGTACTAAAATAGAAGGGCATTGTTATTCCTACATTATGATGATTATTATTACCCAGAATGCTGTTCCCTCTGAAGGGGTATCCGTTGATGACCAGGGGGTGCGAGTGGTCCGCCGTCACCACGGTGAGGGTCTCCTCCTCATTGGTCAGCTCCAGGGCCTTGGCCACGGCCCGGTCCAACGCCACCGCCTCGTGCAGCGCCATGGAGCCGCGGCCTGCGTGGTGGGCCTGGTCGATACGGCCTCCTGGACCAGGGGCAGAGCCAGACCGCCCCACAGGGATCAGAGGGAGGGGACCCAGGGGAGCCAGCGCCCTGGACCCAGGGGAGCCAGGGCCCTGGACCGAGGGGAGCCAGGGCCCTGGACCCAGGAGAGCCAGGGCCCTGGACCCAGGAGAGCCCGGACCCTGGAGGACCCAGGACCAAGGTCCCAGGAGCAGTGTGAGAGAGCCCCACAGGGATCAGAGGGAGGGGACCCAGAAGACCCAGGGATGGGTCCAGGGAGTGGTGTATGAGTGGTGTGTGTGTGTGCCCTCACCCTCCACCAGTAGGAAGAAGCCTTTAGGGTTCCTGCTGAGAATGCGGATGGCCTTCTCCGTGGTCTCAGCGATGGATGGGTCCATGAGGGGGTCTCTCTCCATGTCGAAGTGCATGTCCCCGGGTTCAAACAGGGCTGTGGGGGCAGGAACACACCAACTCTCAGACAGAGACAGAGAGAGAGAGAGAGAGAGGGAGAGAGAGAGGGAGAGAGAGAGAGCGAGAGAGCGAGAGAGAGAGAGAGAGAGAGTGAGAGAGAGAGACTTACCCATAAGGTAGTCTGTTGTTTCAGGGTCAACTGCATCAAAGTCAGTTTTGTTCCAAACGTAATGCGCTACCTGTACACACATAACACATGGAGACAAACACACACACGCACGCACACACATACACACATAAACGCACACCTTTACATTAACATTAACATTTAGGGAATTTAGCAATTTTTTAAACAAAGCGACTTATAATAAGTACATTTGTCAGAAGAAGGAGAAACAACAATATATCGTCGGTACAGTAAGGATGGTCATAGAACCAAGTGCCAAGCACTAACAATTACTAAGTTAACCAATTCCCTGTCTACAAAAAGATAGCTAGGATAATACTATCTTTAAGTGCCATGAGGTACAACATACAATAAGTGAGCAAGAGGGGAGTTTTTAGGAGAGTAAGGAAGGAGGGGAACTGGGGGGGAGGGGGTAGGGCTATTTAGAGTAAAGGTAAACTCTGAACAAGTGAGTATTGAGTCTCTTCGTGAGTTCCCAGTATATTACATGTTGTTTCTAATACTAACACATAATGGTGGTGGTCATGTGTTAAGAATGTAAAACCAGCTTGAATGTCTCTCATTCAAACTCTTGTTCCATCTCATGCAGATAGAGGGCTGTAGCCATGATGTCTTTGAGTTCGTGGATCATAGGTCACCAGACAGATTCTACCGGCCTTTAGGTCCTCTCTCCTCCACCACTCCCCTCTTCTGGCCTGAAGAGCCGTGAAGACGGTGGATCACTAGAACCAAAGAGACACGCCCTCTCTGAGGATCACTAGTACCAAAGAGACACGCCCTCTTTGAGGATCACTAGAACCTAAGAGACATGCCCTCTCTGAGGATCACTAGAACCAAAGAGACACGGCCTTTCTGAGGATCACTAGAACCTAAGAGACAAAGCCTCTCTGAATCACTAGAACCTAAGAGACACGCCCTCTCTGAATCACTAGAACCTAAGAGACACGCCCTCTCTGAGGATCACTAGAACCTAAGAGACACGCCCTCTCTGAATCACTGGAACCTAAGAGACACGCCCTCTCGGAATCACTAGACCCTCAGAGCCAGGCCCTCCACACAGCACCTTGCCGGCCTTCAGGCTCTGCCACTCCTGGATGAGGTGGCGTCCGTCCTTCCTGCGGCCCCTGGAGGAGTAGTCCCGGGGGTACTCGGGGTCCCGGGTGCCCTTGGGGGTCATGTACTTCCTGCCCCCCCCAATGATCACCTGGAACAACATACAAATACATCCTGTACATAGACACATACAGAGTGTATATATATACACACACTATAGACAAAGACATGGATATGTGCCCAGGAATACAGAGACCTATGGGCAAACACCCCTGTGCCCAGCACAAGGATATAGTACACTGAGCTGTCTACGTTGGTGGCAGAAACCTTTAAATGTCTGGGACATTAAAAGGTCCCAGAATTGTGGTTTGAGATGCAGACAGAGGGGCAGCGGGATGGGGAGGATAGGCATTTAAAGGGGTGATATTATCCTTTTGCACTTTTCCTTTGCTTTAGGCTGCTAAGCTAGAAAAATTAAAGTCCAAGCCAGGGGGAGTATTCGCGCCCACCGAGAACGCCCCTCAATAAGTGTGTGTAATGGCTTGTTTGCGCTCAAACTTTACTTCCGTAACAGTGTGACGTCAGACTGTAGTGGGCGGTGCTGAGGGGGGGTGAATTTGCCAAAACAAAAGGTTTGACCAATCGCAACAGAGTGGGCGTCCACCAATCACAGCTGACTGGGCTACTCGGGAGAGGAGCCTTAAACAAAATGATACAAATCAGAACTTTTTGAAAGATGCTGAAATTGGTTTTGCAGAAATGAACAGTGTGAGAATAATAAACGGTACTTTTAACAAACAGGGATGTAACCCTATTCTAGCAGTACCCCCAAATGCAATTATTAACCCTAAAAAAGCATGATATGAGATTGTGTGTGCTCGTCCCGTGGTCCTGGGACCCGGCTGAGCGGAGGTGTCATGGCGGCTCACGTCGATGTCCGTGTTGCTGAGGAGCTGCGAGGCGATGTCCGTACAGTTGTTGGTCCTGGCGGAAGCGGGCAGGTCAGCGTCGCTGTACCACTTCCTGCTGGCGCTGTGGGCATAGCTGGTGGCGGGGGTGGCGTGCTGCACCCGGGTGGTGGTGACGATGCCCACCGCCTTGCCTTGGTAGGGAGACAGAGCGGGGGGGAGAGTCATTAGGCTGGAGGTGGGTTTGGGTTGTTCCCTCCACCCAGCGCTGATTGGTCGGATCATTTGTCTTTCAGGATCAGGGCAGAGAAGCACAATGTGAACTCACCTTGATCTAGTTAGTTATCTAGGTAGTTATCTAGTTAGTTATATTTTTAGTCATCTAGGTAGTTATCTAGTTAGTTATCTTGTTAGTTATCTAGGTAGCTATCTGGTTAGTTATCTAGTTAGTTATTGAGTTAGTTATCTAGTTAGCATTTAACCAGCAAGGAAAGAGCATGAGGTTCTGGTATGGCACATACCTGCTCTATACATATAGTGCAATCAAACAGCCTATTCGATAGCTGATTCAATGGAGATAGTTACAGTATATAGTATTATACATTATGCCCAAGTTACATGGAATCAAGCCATTATGTAGTAGTTTCCGTTGAAAGCATACCAATAATAATAATTGCTATATTCCATTTGTTATGTTTAGCCTTAAACATGTAAATCCAGGCAACGAGGAAGAGTGTTTCAGAGAGAGCCTTTCTCCAGTCAACAGCCATAGCCCCACGCAAAGTCCCTGCAAGGAGGGGCCTATGGGGGGCACTATGACACAAGAGCCACAGTGCTCCTAGCAGTATGCATGTCCCTGGGGGCCAATGTATCTGTATAATAGCACTAATGATATCTAAAGAGAACAATGTGGTTTTAATAGTGGAAATGTTAAAATACATCAGAGATATATGGGCCTCCTTTAATTAGCAATCTATCAACCCTAACTAGAGAGTGGAAGTAAAGACTAAAGACTGTCTATGGGTCAATCTACAAGAAACCCCCTTTACCCCCTGGCCTTCACATCCTGGTTGGTCTCCCAGGTCCACTCCCACAATCAGAAGACCTCTCCACTTGTGAGGGACCTCACACACGTGTGTGTCCTGCTAAGAGATGAGCCTCATGTAGCCCCCTTACCTTTGAGGGACCGGACCCCACCAGTCCAGGTCCCTACCTCTGAGGGACCGGACTCCACCAGACCAGGTCCGCATCTCTGAGGGACCGGACCCCACCAGACCAGGTCCCCACAAGACCAGGACCCCACCAGACTAGGTCCCTAACTCTGAGGGACCGGACCCCACCAGTCCAGGTCCCTACCTCTGAGGGACCGGACCCCACCAGACCAGGTCCGCATCTCTGAGGGACCGGACCCCACCAGACCAGGTCCCCACAAGACCAGGACCCCACCAGACTAGGTCCCTAACTCTGAGGGACCGGACCCCACCAGACCAGGTCCCTACCTCTTAGGGACCACACCCCACCAGACCAGGTACCTACCTCTGAGGGACCGGCCCCCAACAGACCAGGACCCAACAAGGCCAGGACCCCACTAAACCAGGTCCCTATCTCTGAGGAACCGGACCTCACCAGACCAGGATCCCACAGCTCTGAGGGACCAGACCCCACAGAGACCCCCAGACCAGGTCCACAGCTCTGAGGGACCGGATCCCACAGAGACCCCCAGACCAGGTCCACGGCTCACGTTTAGGAGAAAGGTAAAGATCCACATGATATTAAATCGGTCCAATCCTTCCCCAGAGGACTAGGCTCAGTGATGCCGTTTATTGCTTCGGTCCACAATCAGCGGTTAACCATGAATCACTGATTACAGACGGTTATTATTTAAGGGCTCTCATGAATCAAAGCCCAGTCAGTGGGTTGACATCCAAACAGGTTCAGGGAGGACAAGGTCAAGCAGCCCGGGACCACACAATAAAACATGAAAAAAACATGAATGAACAAGGACATGAATAAATAATGAATTAATACATAAATCGATCCATTTAACAATGAATTATCCAATTGATAATGACTGAATCAAAATGTAACGGGGGTACGCTTGGACCAAACGTATGGTAACCAGGGGTAACGGTGGTGCGCGTGAGAACCATGAGAACCGTACATCAAAATGGATGTAGCATCCGGGCAGACCTCAGTTATTCCAACTACATGTCAAAGTTTGACTCTGCCTCATTTCCTCTAACCAAAAAAGG